>NC_084970.1:7239317-7347132 GCF_963691925.1 Scomber scombrus | reverse complement strand
CCGAACTCACATAAGAACATGCATTGACTCCCCGGAGGGCGTGTTTATGGCAGTAATGAACAGCAGACCTGCCATGCTGAAAGGACAGAAGCAGGCAATTACAGTTGAACGTCCTTCCAGGTTGTGGCCCGGGGAGAGAGAGGGATAGAAAGAGTGTGTATGTGTGTCTCAGTGGGAGGCTGGAGGACTACAGGACGGGGACAGTGAGACCCATCTGCTGCTGGTTGTGACCAATCTGTTCCCTCTCTTTCTCTCTCTCTCTCTCTCTCTTTCTGTTTCTCTCTCTCTCTCTCTCTTTCTGTTTCTCTCTCTCTCTCTCTCTCTCTCTCTCTCTCTCTCTCTCTCTCTCTCTCTCTCTCTCTCTCTCTCTCTCTCTCTCTCTCTCTCTCTCTCTCTCTCTCTCTCTCTCTCTCTCTCTCTCTCTCTCTCTCTCTCTCTCTCTCACACACACACACACACACACACACACACACACACACACACACACACACACACACACACACACACACACACACACACACACACACACACACACACACACACACACACACTAAAGCAGTAAATCACCAAGAAGAGGCCAACATTAACTACACCATTGTGTGTGTGTGTGTGTGTGTGTGTGTGTGTACTAGTGTGTCCTGACCTTCTCTTGCCAGTGGAGGATACCGATGATGACGAGGATGAAGACGCACACTCCGATCAGCGCGATGGCCGTCAGCAACACGCTGCTGCTAGGAGTCAGGTATAACTTAGCGCTCCAGCTGAAGAGAGAGAAAGAGAGAAGAGAATGAGAGCGGGGGTGGGGAAGAGAGAGGGGGAAAAAATGAAGACCATATGCTGTTTTATGTTTTATCATAGTTTTATTTGACAGAAAAACAATGTAATTACCGAATGGTACACATTAGCAGAGATTAGAAGAGAGCAGAGGTGATGATTAGTGAGCGGCAGTGCGGTTTCATGCCAGGAAAGAGTGCCACAGATGTGACGTTTGCTTTGAGGATGTTGATGGAGAAGTTTAGAGAAGGTCAGAAAGAGTTGTGGATCTAGAGAAAAAGCATATGAACGGGTGCCGAGGGAGGAGGTGTGGAAGTCAGGAGTGGCAGAGAAGTATGTAAGAGTGGTGCGGGATATGTATGAGGGCAGTGTGACAACGAGGTATCCCATTGGGAGTGACGGATGGGGTCGAAGGCGGAGGTGGGATTACAACATGGATCGGCTCTGAGCCCTCTCTTGTTTGCGACGGTGACGGACAGGTTGACGGACGAGATCAGGCAAGTGTCTCTGTGGACTGTGATATACGCGGATGACACTGTGATCTGTAGTGAGAGTAGGGAGCATGTTGAGGAGCCCAGAGAGATGTAAGTATGCACATGAACGGGAGGGAGGACGGCGGAATGGTGAGGATGTAAGGAGTAGAGGAGAGGTGGCAAAAGTGGATGAGTTTAAAGTAACACGTAGTGCAGAGGAGAGAGAGAGGAGAAGAAGAGAGTGCAGGCAGGGTGGAGGAGAGTGTCAGGAGTGCTCTGTGACAGAAGGGTACCAGCTAGGGTGAAAGGGAAGGTGTACAAGAGGTGGTGGTGAGACCAGCTATGTTGTGTGTTTGGAGGCTTTGGCACTGATGAAAAGACAGGAAGTGGAGCTGGCGGAGTTGATGATGCTAAGATTTTTTATTGGGAGTGATGAGGATGGACAGAAATAGGAATGAGTAGAAGGACAGCTCAGGTTGGACAGTTTGGAGACAAAGCGAGAGAGGTGAGATTGATGTGTGGAGGAGAGATGATGATGACACTGGGAGAAGGATGCTAAAGATGGAGGCCAAAGTGGAGGTTGATGGTTCTGTTGAGGAAAGGTATGCAGGTGGTTGCTTTGATAGAAGAAGATGTAGAGGACAAAGATTTGGGGAGCAGCCAATAGACAGAGAGGAAGCAAACACATCAGCAGAGATTGTGTCCTCATTAAATCTCTTGTCACAGCACCGCTGCGTTTATGGTTTCCAAGAAATGTTATGTATTTCCAACTAATCCAACCGTTTAAATGTCATCATCTCACAATTTATTTGCTTATATTTGAGAAGAATACCAAGGCACACATGCACCTGGTTCTCTATCTAGGCCTCTTTCCGCTCATGGTGTGTATGTACTGTAGGTGTGTGTCTGTGCTGGCAACTACACAAGTGTGAGGTGGCTGTACTGGAGGTTTGCTGTGCGTGTGTTTGTGTGTGTGTGTGTGTGTGTGTGTGTGTGTGTGTGTGTGTGTGTGTGTGTGTGTGTGTGTGTGTGTGTATGTTTGTCTGTGTTGGATAGCCATCTGGACTTCCTTCTGGGGTTTCAGCTACATGTTAACAATGTCGTGATAACATGAGAACACATGCTGAGAGGTGAGAGGGTGTGTGTGTGTGTGTGTGTGTGTGCGTGTGCATGAGTTAGCGTGCTCACATCTGGGTGTTGTTTTCACTACAGCCAACTCAAAGACACGCATATTTGTATCTAGTCGATTTAACTTGAATATGTTAAGTAGCATTGCATGAGGTAGTTAAAGCTTTTGGTATCCATGGCAACAAGCGTGAATGTTTCTCCCAGCAAATTAAACAGCTTCGAATAAGAAAAAGGGTCATTTTATGGCCCGTCTGTACTGTATTATATCTATGAGTAGAGGTGTTGGTGTACCTGCGGGGTCTATTGTGCGGGTAGGGGATGACGATGAGCTGAGAGTTGGGGATGATGGCCGTCCACTCCTGCTTCCTGATGTCCTGGAGAGAGACAGAGAGGAAACCTATGAGCTAGGTATGCACATGTGAATACATTAAGGAACAATATATGCAATCACATGCAGATTTCCATATGACACACACACACACACACACACACACACACACACACACACACACACACACACACACACACACACACACACACACACACACACACACACACACACACACACACACACACACACACACACACACACACACAAAGTATGCTTCATCCTTTGAGGCAGAGTAGTAGGGTCTCATGGTTTTTCCTCAGCTACAGTGGAGTGCCTATTTTAAGCCATGCATTTAAGACAGAGATAACCTGCCGCTTGAAATAAATTACTCTGGCTTCGGAAAGCAACACAGTTTTTCTATGCGCATGTGCGGTGTGTGTATTTGCATGTGTGACTGAGTTTTTCTGCGGCTGTGTGTGAGAGAGCTCAGTTATAATCTCAGTCTCTGTCTAGATAAAATATACATAGTTTTTTCTCATCCCCTAACTGAAGTCATTAAAGCAGCACTGAGGTCGGCTTTGAAGAATTCAGAATTCACGGGAGGAAACTGGAAACCAGTGAGTGTTAGACATAACACATAAAATGATAAAGACATAAAGATAATGAGGAACATGTATTTAAACACTAATCATGTGTTAGCTTTTTGTTATTTTGTGTTGTCATGTGTGTTTCTTTTTGCTGTGCTTATTATGTATTTGTTGTATATGTGCAGCTGCACCTGGCAATTTTAGCACAAGACAAATTTCCTTTGGGACAATAAAGTTCATCTAATCTAATAAAACCATATATGAAAAAGGCTGTAAGAGGTGAAAGACAACAGATTCTGCAGCTAAATCATATCAGTGTGCAATGTGAGGGTTAATATAAAAATCAAAGATGAATAACAAGAGACTCAGTGGCTTTAGTACAACAACATCACTCCTGAGCTTATGGATAAAGACTGAGATATAAACTTCGGAAGTGTATTTCTGTTGAGTGAATCGCTTCTTTATTCATGTTTTACTCACTTGTCCTTGTGTTTCGTGTAAATAATCTAATATTATCGTGAACTATTAAAAAACACAGTGAGCATAAACATTAACAGTGGAGAAGTGGATTATCTGGAGTAGTTTCAGTTTTTATAGATATTTTCATATTTATTGCACATTTTTCAAAGATGGGATTTTTGTCAAGCTTGTGGTCAATTCAAGATTTGAATAGATTTTTGTTAGCCTGCAAATGCAGGATTTAAAACCAATTTAAAATCAATTTAAACAGTTGAGCAAGAATAATAAAAAAACTTACACCACCTTTAAGGCTTCCAATATTATACATATAATATAGGTTATCTCACACAGCTATTGACCATCAGTACCAGAGGTTTCAAGTAGAGGACACGCATCCAGTTGAATAATCAGTGTCAGTACAGAGCAGAAAAGTCCACTCACTAAATGATCTGCTGCTGTTTGTGTTTATTTACAAGATATCATCCTGATATACTGTATGCAGCATCAACTACACAGCAGGTAGGGACAGCCTGAACAAAGCTGAATCTGGAAACTGTTCAGTCGACTTTGACTGTCATGGGCGGAGATGATACCTCGTCAACAAACACTAACTGAGAGTGCAGATCAGTGCGCGGAGTCATTGTCAGTCTGTTTTTCTAAAGATATAGGCATTAAATTTAATACGAGACAGCTGGAGACAGCTTGCCACCTGCAGTAGCGACAGTCCTGTCAACTGCAGCAGGTACACGTGTAATGTAACCAATCATGTCACAGTTTACAGGACTGTCAAACCAGCTGATGTGGCAGCTATCGTCTATGTCACTTTATAACAAGAAAACTTTTTGTGCACATTGTAATAACAAGATTTTCACGATTTAGACATTTTATACATTGTGCAAATACAAAATATCAGATTATACTGTCCAACTGTAGTTGGAATCTGCTGTAAGTCTTCCTCTACTTCTGCCCTACTGAAGCCCCTAAAACTCATGGTTGACCCACACAAGTGTTTTCACTGATGTTGTCGGATTAGACTTTCATCTTTATTTTCAGTTCATAGAGTTTGGTGACATTGGGTCTATGTAATATAATGGTTATATATTGTGTGACAGTAGAAAAATGTCTATCCTTTCATATCACGCTCTATCAGCTATATTATTCGTTATTTGGAGTCTGTCCATTTGTTGCACAGAATACACTGATTTTACTCGTAAAGCTTTTATTGCACTTAGAGTAACGTAATATAACAAGTTTAGTTGTCTCAAGTCTCCATCGCTGTCTCTCCTCTGCTGCGCTTCCCCCGTTGAAAGAGAGAAGAAGAGAGAAGTAACTCACATGACAGCAAAACTAGTAGAGACTGCCTTTATTTATGTTATTTAGCAAATGTATGTGCACTTGTTTCATTTAAGCTCAGTGTTATCCTCCAACTACTTATACATTGAATTCAAATGTGCTATATTGGGATAGGTATCGTTATCGGGAAATGAAATTATCTATATCGATATATGAGGTTTTGGTCATATCTCCCAGTCCTACATGACATCATGCAATTCCCAGCATTGTTCCACCCAACTCCAACCTGACTAGAGGTCTGATCAGCCTCAGTGATTTAAAACACCCATGTGGCTGTGCTGGGCCAATAAAAGGTAAAATAACATTAAGAAACTGTTGAACCAGAGACATCTCCTGGGACACTTGAAGCTTTCTTTATCTCTGGATTTAGACTTTACAGAAATGTTTCTGTTCAGACTCTTCACCCCCTCTCCCATGTACATCTCTGTCTACTCCTCTAGCAGTCAGCTCAGTCATATAATTAGCTGTGGTTTACAAATGTGTCCTCTGGGTCTGCGATTTGCTTTACATGATTCGTTAGCAGCACATCCCCCTCTCCTTCTGTTAGCTTATAGTGGAAAATTATGAGAAGATCTGGGGCACTTGGGTATATTACTGGTCAGGCGGTGGCTGTTAGAGTCAATCAATCTAAAATATTTGCTTGCAGCCAAGTGTCTGACAGCTGTTTGACTTTGCGCAAGTTCAAGTTTCTGTTTTAGTAGTTTTCTGCCTTCAGGCTCAGCATCCAGTGATGACATCTGACATTAAGACAGACACAGATTGTACTTAACCTCTGCACACAACAGTGCGTCTATTTCTGGCAAGGCTCAGCATCATCATCTCTCATTCTACTGGGTTTTATATTCCACATTTATCCAGGTTTGTTTTTAGCCATGCCCCTACTCAGGCATGCATGGGTGGTTCAAATGGGGTTAAGAGTTCAGACGTATAAAGGGGGAAAGGGTGCAAAGGGGGGGGGCATCAATGATTTAAAAGCTGTAACCATGCTCGTAGCTGGGAGGAATGAACATTTCCAGCTCTACATTTGGCTGAATCTAGGAGTGGCGCTGCCTTTTTAATTGCAACTCTCTGTTCTTCGTCAATTGAGAGGAACCACATCTCTAGGCTATTTTGAATAAGCGTGCAATGACGGCGTTGCTTTTTTTATTAATATAAACGAGCACATTCTCGCCGCCAGTCATTGTCGATTAGCTCTTGGAAAGCGCCGCCGATTGCGCGCAACTGGCTGGGGGAGCGAGCGAGCAGAGCTGGAGACGAGTCAGCCTCCACCGCTGCTGTTGCCTGTGAGCAGATCCGATCTGGCTGTTTGGAAGAGAAAAGTACTCCCAAGTCTTCAGAGAGAAAGACAGACACTCTGGTTCAAAGCCAAGGAAACTGGCACACTACGAGAGAGTGAGGGAGACGGGATACGGTGATGGAGGGTGAGGGAGACAGAGAGAGAGAGAGTGAGAGTGACAAGTAGGGGACTGATTAGTGAAGTAAACCACTTTGAGCAGCAAAGGGAATCCCCTGGGTGGAAGATAAGTGAACAGGAGGAGAGAGACTCACAGAGGGAAAGACATGGGGGGGGGGGGGGGGTGAATAAAAGAGAGGAATGATTGGACAGAAGATGGAAGATATACGAGTAGATTTTACAAAACCTCTTCTTCTGAGAGGCAGCAGGCGGAAACTCTCATTGTGGAAGTAATAATTATCAAAGGGCACAGTAAGAGAGATAGGGAGAGAAATGGGAGCAGGAACGATATAAAAACAGAGAGAAAAGAAAAAAGAAATGAAAGAGAAAGAGAGAGTTGAAAAACAGAGATTTAGGAGCAGAGCAGTGTAGAAGTCATGCTTTCTAAACCTTCCCCTCTTTTCTGTGGAGCTTACAAAAGTTGCACCTCCTCATTACAGGTAGATTTGATGGAGTTAGTCCACTCCCTAATCCCTCCGGGTAATAAAAAAAAAAAAGTCCACTCGGGATAATGGGCCGCATCTTTAGGCATTCATTAATTCACTTTGTAGAAGGAATGGGCGAGGAGGAGGAGGAGGAGGGGAAACAAAAAAATGGATCGCATTTCTTTGCATAGTAAAGAGTGTGAGGAAAGGGGACAACAAAGCAGCTTGTTTGAGATGAGTGTTCTTGGTGCACTACAGCTTCTGAGTCACAGACCGGCCCATCTGCAATTCTAATCAGCCGCTCGACGAAGACCTTGGTAGCACACGGGAGGGGGGGGGGGGCCTTGTCATGCCTAATATTCAGTGTGACAAGTGCAACGCATGCAAGAGAGAGAGAGGGGGAGAAAACAGAGACGGAGATGAATGCGGAGATAGTGAGAGAGCTTTGACTGAAGAGAGAGCTGACATTTGAGGTAGTGTAGTGGAGAAATGTGGCTGATGTGTAAATTCAACTAAATGATTTACTATATGGATATAACGCTGGCTTGTAGTATGACAGGAGGTACACACACACACTCTCTCACATACACACAGAGTCATTCATGCATCCTCTACTCTCAAAGGTTTGTTTGAAGCTCTAAGTTAAGATGTTGTTGCTATTTCTGTTCCAGCACGGTGCTCACAACACCTTTATCAATCCCCAAGGTGACATCATCAATCTTCCTATAGATTAGATCAGTCTGTGTTGAATATTTCAACTCCCAGTCACTCTTCTTTAATCACCTGGGCTTCTTCTCTCAAGTTTACAGCCCATTCTGACCACTTTTCATTGACTATGAAAACATTGTATATGGGTCAGTGACAAACAAGGGTTGGCAAGATGAGCAATTCAAAAATATATTTAAAAATAGTTTTAAAAGCAGCATCAGGTTTGTTAATATGTACATTTTGTATTTTTGTTGGTTTAATGTCGTTTGAAATGACATTTGCAACTTTTTTTTTCTTCCCAAAAGTAAGACTGAATGCTCCTGAAAATGTCAAGTGGTGTAATTAGAAATGAATTAAGAAAAATGTAAATGGTTCCTGATCTCCATGATTCCCCAGATTAAATGTAATATTTAGAACAATTGTATTCCATTTCCTCTATTTTATATAAAAAGTTATAATGTAAGATCATGCCAAACTAGTTGATATGGTGTTTTATTGAGAATTTACTGTTTTTAAGCAAGTTGAATTATTTGGTACAGTTTTTATGGTTACACTACTTAGACATTTTTGCAATAATCCTCTAATATATTCTCTCAAAATGGATTAAAGGAGAAATTTTATGCTGGGTCCACAAAAAAACAATGTGTGCAAGTTATTCATACATTTTCACATTTTACCCCTTTAAATTTGACTAAACCGCATGGACACAAAAAACGTCATTGACCCATACAACAACTGAGAAAATACTTCACTTGTCCTGATTGAGCAAATTTAATCAATAAAAAGAGTCTTACGGTATTGTGAAGCTGAAATAAAATGTGGCCACAATCATGGCGGTGACATGGATATGTATTTAATAAGTTAGTAGTAAAAAGCATATAAAATTCCGATCTGCTCCTCTAGTACGCAAACATTTCTTTGACATTATGTGACATATACCACATATTTTGTTGTATTAACTGATAAATAACCCCCCTCAAGCTCAACCAAGGCAAGATTTGGGAGATACTTCTGTGTCTTTTCAGCATTTCTAATTTGGTTTAAAATACTTCAAAAAATATTCTTCAAACAAATCTCACAGTCCTCAATAGAAAAGTGTAACATCCAACATTTTATGAAATAAAGCCAGAATGTTCGGAGACAAACAAGAATTTGGCTCTCTGCTTTTGTCTTGAACCACATATGAGTCTCATTTGATATTTGTGCTTTGTCTTACTGACTTTTTTGCTGCTTGGAAAGGACTTCATTTGGCATGTCAGTTATACCCTACATGTAAGACACTTAATTTGTGTAATTTGCACCCAACGGGGTTGAAGTGCTTTTAAGTCTTGCCTTGATTGAACAGCATACCTCTTTCTTTGAGTCTGCTGCAGCATGTAGACACACCTCAATAAATAGAAACTCCCTCTAATAATCTGTGAGACCATGTAGACTTCTGCTACATATTCAGGTAACTTTATTTGCTCACCGTCTCTCCGGGTTGCCGTGGGATGCCGACGAAAAGGTGGTCCAGGAAGTTGGCGCTGCGTCCGAGGCCCAGCACGGTGTACGGAAGCTGGAGGGAAAAGTGAGCAGACTGGCTCAACTGACCGGCTGCGAGAGAGGAGAAAGAGAAAAGACAAAATCTTCAGTGAAAGCATGTATTTTTCTGAAGACATACTGGGACAGTAAGGATAACCAATGAGCCTTATCTCTGAGGGTAATTTTGCTCCATGGTTTTGTTTTTGAGGGACTGTTTTGTTCCTTTTTTATTTTTTGCCATGCTAGCGTGTAGCTCCAGGGATGACAATGTCAGCCTGCGGACTCAGTCGGTCCTTCACTTTGTTTCAGATTTAAGTATCTCAACAATTACTGAATAGACCATGAAATTTAGTACAGACATCCATCGTCCATGAAGGATGAAGCCATAAGACTTTGGCTGTGACTAGCATCGCCATGACGTTGATATTTTGTTGTTGTTTGGGGTTTATTGGATGCTTTTTGATCAAATTTGGTACACACGTTCATGCCCCCCTCACACACTCTAGGATTGTGAACATGCTAAACATTAAACCAGCTTTACATCGGCATGTTTGCAATGTCAGTTCTTGGGAGATCTCATGGGAAGGATGATACAGCAGCTCCAAAGAGCCCTAAACTTTCATGTAATGTAATGTAATAAGATCTAACCTAACCGATTCTGACCGTTACTGTCAGTAATGAAGCCAAAATGTACAAGTGAACATAATGAGAAGGATGAGGAAGAAACACACAACAGGAGTGACCAAGCCAGAGGGACTGCAGCGTGAGACCTTGTGCTCTGACATGAAGGAGCATCATAAAAGATCCAAATCAGAGCGAGACACCTGAGGCCAGTCCAACACCTCTCCCTGTCTCCTCAAACACCCTCCCACCCAAAACCCACCCTCCGCCTCCTCCTCTGTCCTTTAATCTCCCCCTCCTTCCTATTCTCATCCGACCCTCGCTCTCTCGTTTCCTCCTCTCTGCCCATCTCATTCTTTCTCTCCCCTGATACACCGCTCCGATTTGGCCTCGCTCGTTTCGCTTCCCCTCTTCTCTTCTGGTTCTCTTCACTCCTGCCCCTCTCCCTTTCTCTCTCTCTCTCCCTCTCCTCCCTTCAGCTGTTATATCTCGCCCACGCCACCCAACTCTGCCAAGTGCAGCCGACATAAATCAACCTCTACGCGGAAAACAAAGAGAGGGAAGGGGAGAGAGAGAGAGAGAGAGAGAGAGAGAGAGAGAGAGAGAGAGAGAGAGAGAGAGAGAGAGAGAGAGAGAGAGAGAGAGAGAGAGATGGAAGAAGAGAGAAAGAAAGCCTGGAGGCAGCCAGTGATCAGAACTAATGTGGATGGACTGCGTATTGCAGGCCAAGAGGAGCACAACAGCTTAGCTTCTCTCTCTCTCTCTCTCTCTCTCTCTCTTTCTCTCTCTTTTAAAATCTATGCCTAACCTCAGTTCACTTAAAAGATCGGTCTGGGTATTTTTTTGTCCTCTTCAGTTGAACCTGGGACAGACCAGTGCAACTCACTGCAGCTCAATATTTCTCTTCTTAAATGCTCCTTCACATTGCACAAATATAGCTGCCATTTTAGCTCACATTGGTGTGTGAGGGTAAAAAATTGATCAGCCAGTGGGTGAAAGAGAATAATTAACTCAGTTAAAAACTGGGACTGGTGGTTGCAATAAAAGATTGTCCACGATGCCGTAATGTACTGTACTGGGCTTCGGCTCCAGTCGGTCTGAGTACTGAAGAGACCCATCGACTTCTGCCACCTTCCACTAAAGGCACCTTTTTATCAGTCGGTCTCTCTTTTATCTCTCAAAATTTCTCTCGCTCGCTATCCGCTCTATGTATTCTATTTTTCTCCAGCTTTTTTGTGCCTGGGGTTGTGGTGTTGTGAAGAGGCAGCATAATTGCCTTAATCGCACACCGCAGACAGGGACGGAGAGGGAGGGAAAGACAGAAATATTGGCTGTTTCCAGGAAGAACTGGGCACGGCTTCATGGGCATTGACTTGTTCGGTGTAAGTACAAAGCCCTGGCTTCTAACAAACGCTGAAGACCCTGAGAATCCTGGGATGCCTGACATTTACTGAGAGGTGCAAGCGTTTTCGGGGAGCGAGTGTGGGTTAGGGAATTGTACCAGATCATTAAAGAGGAAACCTTTGTTCTATTGTATGTGTGTTTTTTGAATGATGATCAAGCTCTGTAACAGAATTATAGAAGCTTTCTCTAAGGTGCCTTAAAGACTGATTGAGGCAACATAATGTGCAAGAATGTTGTATATTGTAATAGGAACAAACACATACAGGGAGCTATCTTACCTTGACATAAGTGAACTGAAGAGAAAACTTTAAAACTAGGAGATTGTGGAGGTCGAAACTTCTTACGGTAACTTTTTCAAGTTCAACTCCAAGTAGTTTGTAAAGGTCTGCATCACAAGTAGGCCTCACGGGACTTTACTCAGATCTAGCCTAACGTAATCTAACTTGCCAGCAATCATAACTCACTCATCTTAATAAGATAATAGTGAGACAAAACAAGCCTATCTATTGAAGGTCATCCACCTACTACAACTACTCTTAAACCCTCAGTACGTGCAAAGAAACAATGAAGAAAAATAAAGGAAAGAACTCTTAGCCAGCACAGCTGAGCCTTCACAGAGGCACTAAGATTAAAAGGAATCTAATGGACATTAACATGGACAGTGATCCTAAACAAAAAGACATGTAGGACAAGAAACTGATGCAGTAAGAAAATGAGTTTGGCTGACGTCCAAAGAAATTAGGACAGCAAACAACAATGAGCGCCGCATCTCTGAATGAAGCTCCAACTTAAAAGGGAACAAAAATAAATTGATTGACTAAACATGCTCGCCAAGAACCGCCAGCAACCGGAGGAGGGCTTTCTTCTGCAACAGCACCTGTCATCCATGAATGCCTAAAATCCCTTTCACCTCCAGTACTTCTGTTTTTATTACGGCCCGTGAAGTGGCCTGTACGATCATGCCATTTCTTGTTGTTGATATCCACCAAGCAACTAAAGCCAGGTCTGAAGAACTGGAGTGTTACTTTGAGGGGGATCCAGCACGAGGAGACTGTTTTTAAATCAGTCCACTGCCACTACCATGTCCATTGGACCCGGGCAGACCGGGATTAATTTTTTGAGGAGATTGTACCTAAAAGCCAGACTTGATTTGATGTTTTTGACAGAATGACAGTTTCATGTCAGTAGGCGAGAGGTGGATGGCTTGCACTTGGCCGTTCGGCAGGGTGGAGTGGGTCTGAGTGTGTGTGTGTGTATGTGTGTGCATGTGGGTGTGTGTCTGATGGAGGATCAAGCAGGGTTACATCGCAGGCAGGCAGCCTGGCTTAGCGTCTGCTGAGTGCTGTGTGTGTAGACTGGCTAGGAAAAGTAGCCGCGGCTGGAGCAAAGCCATTTCACAACATGGGGAGGCTGGCAGAGGGTATTATGCAGAGCAGTGTATCGGAGTGTCTGTGTGTGCGTGTGTGTGTGTGTGTCTGTGTTGGACTGTGTTTTTGTGCTATCTCACTACAGCAGAGCCATCGAGGCCTTGGCAGGGAATACCACCCTGCACACATGACTGACAGCCTACAATCCATCTCTTAGAAGACAAAGCGGATTCAGCACAAGCAGTCAGGCTTGGTTTGTCTCTGTCCGTGTGTGTGTGTGTGTGTGTGTGTGAATGTCTCTGTACTCATTTTTTATTTTCACAAGGATCTAAACAGACAAATACACACATTCTCACACACACACACACACACACACACACACACACACACACACACACACACACACACACACACACACACACACACACACACACACACACACACACTTAGGTGGGCTCGATATGCATCACATTCAACGAGTTAAGTGTTCCAAAGCCCAGCCAATAATAGGAACAAGGACACAGAGAGACACACACAAACACTGAGGACCTCACACGTCGACAGCCAGACGCACACTCATGCACACATACACACCTGAAAGTAAATACAAATAGCTTTAAAGGTTATAGCCTGATTTGTTTGATTGCAGAGAAAGAAGGAGAGAGAGAAATATGAAATATACGGAGTCAAGTATTAAAAGCTGCTGTCTTCTCCATCTGAGTATTTTATTTATTTGTATCAAACTCTAAATCTAAGTTTTTTCTGTCCTGCATAAGTCCTGCCTCCAGTTAATTCGCTTGAACAGTCTCAGGTGGACTGAACCAATAATTCATTAACCCATTAAAAGCCTGGACAGGAGGAATCATACAACAGATGACATGCTTGAGAAAAATTGTCCAATATGTTAAGAGATACTGTAGGTAAATATAGGAGAAGCTGTTGTCTTTGACCACAGACCAAGACATCATAAATACTCATACTAGTAATAAATGAAGAAATGAGTCAGCATTTCTTTAGGGTCTACTGTAGCCTGAATAGGTCCATTAGCCTCTACTCTACAGTACCACTGCGGATGATGTGTGATGTGTGATGTGGCTTCTGAAATCATGTAATGCTGAAATGATTAAAGGGGACCTATTATGCTTTTCCTTATTTTCAGTCATATACAATGGTACAGTGTCAGATGCTTATGTTCAAAGTGGCTGATAGGTCAGATAATGAGGTAAATATATGTGGAAGTAATTCCTAAGAGCAGTTTCAGACTGCTCTTAACGCTCAATTTCCAATGTTTTTTCTACTTTTAGCCCGAGCTGATGTTGGCTTGTAATGGATTTCTTGGTATGGTCATATGCTCAACACACAGCATACAAATACACTGCTCCACTCTGCTAACATTATGTGTGTATTTCCATTGTTTTTGAGGGTAATCACACTGAGCCATGACTCATGTCAATCTGGCACGCTGCGAGTGTTTTTCCATTACACAGCAGGGCAAAGTAGGATAAGTAGTTTACCTGTTGGAGGTGTGCTGGTCATCTACAGCTCTTCATCAAACACCATCATGATGGCTGTGGCTGTTTCTGCTTGTACCACATTATTTCTAACTGATCTGCTGGACAAAGAGCTCCAAATACCTCCTTATTTTGTTGCGTCGTCCTGTCTACGCTAAAGAAGTTCTGCTAATTTGTTGAGGAACACGTTTAATTTCCTATAAATCCTTCACAATAAAAGGCTTTTATTATGAAGCCATGAAACAGGAAATGTTGGGTTTGCAGCAGTGGTAACTCAACACAACTCTGATAGGGCTGTCCCTCGACAGGCTTCCAGAAAACTGGCCAATCAGAACAGAGTGGGAGCGCTTCAGGAAGGGGGCCTTAAAGAGATAGGAGATTAAACTGCCTGTTAAGACAAAGGCCTAAGTGAGGGGCTGCATAAAGGGCCAGTATAAGATAAATATGGATTAAAAAAAAAATGTGAATCATGCAAAGCTACTCTAGTGGATTACCAGAATAAAAATACAGAGCTGGGAATGAGCATAAGAAGTCCCCTTTAAGAAATGTGCACAAACTTGGAACCAGTACAGCTTGTAGTAGGTATACTATGGTTTGTAATGCAAAATATCTTGACAAACTTTCTGGTCAGTGTGTTCTGCACAGTTGAATATTGTTCATATTTGCACAAAACTGTATTTACTGTATATTTCAAGCTGCTTTTCCAACTCTTTCTTCTTATCCCTCTGCTGCATTTTTTCCAATTCACTCTGCTTTTCCAACTAATGCTGCTTCTCCTCCCAGTGCATTTGTCTCCTCAAACTGCTAACAGCTCCTTCTGCCTTCATTTGCTATGACCTGCCTCAAGTGGCCACAACAAAAGGGTTGAAACAAAAGAGGGGGGTGAATATCAGTAGCATCAGTGGTGTATGGTGTGCAAGAGTGTTAGATATGTGTGTGTTGTAAGGTAGAAGAAAGTAAAGCATAACATAACTAAGGCAACATAACTAAACCAAACCAGAACAGGTGCCTGAAGGGAGAAACAGAAAGCTGCAAGCAGCAGCAGCAGCAGCAGCAGCAGCAGGCAGTCGGAGGAGGGGGGGCTGCTGCAAATACAGCCCGGACATTACCAATCCAGCAACCCTGTGGGCCCTCAGGTGTTGCCAGTTACCCTAACAAACACCTGCAGAGTCAGAGCAGACAGGTAAATCACAAGGCCAAACAGAGAGGACACCAGGGGTCATCACATTGTTGACATTTATTTTCTTTCTCCTACTTCTGGTAGCTGAAAACTAACTTCTTGGAATCCGCTCTGGAGGCTCTCAGCAGCATTTGCAACAGTGCTGTTAGTTTACATTTACGGTATCCATACAGCTGCCTTTTCTAGTTCACTCTGACTTCTGTATTTAACTGCACTGACATCCTGGGCTGCAAATTATTCAGAACCCTGCACATACGCATGAGATGATTTTAGATGTAGCAGCGTGAAATATGGAATGAAGATATGCTAATTACATTTTACCTTCAGTGATTTGTGACCCCAAGTGTTTTTCTTTGCCTGTTGAAATGAATTTTGATAGTTCTCACATTATTGTTCTTCTTTCAGTGAAATGACAGATAGGACGTGGAGTAGGATTTTAGGAAATGTTACTTCCCTGTGGACATGACAGAGCAAAATAGAAAGAAATGTGAGAAACATTAAAGAGAGGAACACAAACAGAGAGAGGACATGGATGCCTCAAAGGGAGCAACATCACGTTAATGTGTGTGTGTGTGTGTGTGTGTGTGTGTGTGTGTGTGTGTGTGTGTGTCTGTCTGTCTGTCTGTCTGTTCTGCAAAGGTCTGACATACAGTATCACATGAAAACCTTCATCCTATCCAGAGGTCTCATTATGCACATCTGGATTTTGAAGCAATAAAATTGTAAATAACAGAGCAATCTAAACTTTAAAATGTAAACAGTAAATAGTACTACTGAGATGTCCTATACTAAGATTATAATCCCAGCAATTCATTAAGGAAGGTTACATAGTCATAAATATAATTGGCCTGCAGCAGACACACACACACACACTCTCTCTTTTTCTGTCTGTTGCTCCCCAGGGCTTCAAAACTGAAAGAAAAAAAAATGTTTTCATAGAAATTCCTAGTGCCTGTCGCTATAGAAACCATTAGCTCCCCTGATGGCGATAAAAGGAGCAAATTGCAGAGATGGAGGGTGGAGCCATGAGGGATAGAAGCACACATGCACACGCACGCACACGGTCTGCCTTGCCTGGAGAGCCCCCTTCAGTGCCCATACAATGGTGTCAAGATCTGGACATTGATTCGTGAGGGGAAATGTGTGTGCGTGTGTGTGTGAGGGTGCACGTCTGTGCGGTGATACGCTGAAGGACCCAGAGGGCTTTATGGTTGTTCTGTCCTTATCGCTGTCCAGCTCTGCACTGCCTCTCAAACACTATGGCACTGGACCATGCTGGACCATGTTGACACTTGTGCCCAGATAATGACCAAAATGACACTGTGTGTGTGAGGGAGTGAGAGTAAGAAAGAAAAAGAGAGAGAGAATGGAATTCAAGACATCTGTCACCACTGTAGTTGGCCCTTACTAAAAATCATATAGAAAATAATGGGTTTTGTGTCCTTAGACCATGCAGTACACGTCCTTTCATTGGTGTCATATTAAGAGCTTGTAGTAAAAAGTAACAATGATAATCTGTTCCAGAGAATAAGAAAGCAATAGAAGACTAAGTGAATCAAAGGAGGAAAAACACATAAAACAAGTCAGGCAAGATTAAAACTAAATGAAATATTTCAAATGTGCAGGTTCAGAGTTTTGGTGGAACTATTTAAAAGAGCATACTTTAAACTTGTTCTGTTGACTTTTAGTAGAAAACATTTAGAAAAGACTTAACTGTGCACTTGCTGATATAAGAGAGAGATCATTTCTTGCATTTTGCCAAAATAGAAGCATTCCTTAAAACTTTTACTTTTGGGAAACTTAGCCAAATGATGCTGAAAGTACTAACCAACAAACCAGGGTTTTCCCTGCCTATCTAACTCAAAGGTGGGCTATCTTTGTATTATTGAAACTCAATTGAGAGGGCAGTGCAGCACATGGACAGTCTACAATGTGCACACACTAGAGTTATCTTGGAGTTCTTCAAAAAAGGCAGTAGTTGCAAGAATGTTTTGATTTAATGACTAGATTAACGTCAGAGGAGCGGAGCAGCGAGCTCCAGCAGTAACAAATGAGATCGGCTGACCAACACACACTATCGCATTAAACAACTTTTGACTAACTCTGAGGTGAAGAAATAACTCAGTGCTCAGTCTGTTTGACCTCAACAACCCTGTACCCGCTCAGCGTGCTGAATAACAATGTCTTTCCCGGAGCTAACGGTGCAGCAGAGAGGCTGCTCTCCACTGCTGTAGACATGACGTTAATAAGATAGCGGAGCACTCCGCCCTCAGTTTGTTATTCTCATACAGGCAGGAGACTGTAAGATGCTTACAAATTAATGAATTCCTTAATTAATGCAGTTGACTTTTTAAAATTGAAAGACTGTGGACCATTTATCTTATCTGTCATTTTTGTTTCTTATTGTACTTCAGTGGAATAAGGACACCAGTGAATGGTTTGGCCCACAGTATACTTGAGCAAGAGAGCAAGAAGAAAATAGTGCCCCCTTATTCCTCTTGTGCATAATGTTACTTTTTTTAAACTATTTTTTTACTACTGTTGTCTCTTCTATTGCTTGTGTAACTTATTATTTATTGTTCTTTATTCCTTCTACTGAGGCACTATTTTTTTGCTATCTACTTGCTGCTGCAATAATGTAAATTTTCTCACTGTGGGACTCATAAAGGAATATCTTATCTCGAGAATTGAGCACCCAAGTATCATGATAGTATTTAATTGGGAAATAAGCATATCACCCCAGGCATTAAAAAAATCAATACTTTCATTACTTTCGCAAACCTTTATATTTCATATTTTTGTTCCATCTTGGCATAAAAATTATATGTTTTTTTTCAGTTAAGTGCATGACACTCTGAAGGTGATTGCTCTCACAAACTGTGTACGTTGCATCACACACATTCTCCAGTCTCTGTCACCTTTATCTAAAAAAAAAAAAAAAGAAAATCTAGGAAAAACCCTTTTCAATAAAGTATGTTTCCCCAAATACCTGCAATGATAACTGGGTATTGCAAGAATGGTAGAAGTAAAGTCTGAGCCATACAAGATGGTAACATTCAAGACTTTCACAATTATAAAACAAATAGCTGCCTTTACTATACATATGGTATCCACTGGTATCCAAATATCAGTCAGCATAAAATAGGAGAAATAAGCCAGAGTGAAAGCAGCAGTCCCTTTCAATGTTCCTCATCCAGCGAGGGAATTGAGGAGAATGAATCATAGGCCAAACTTACAGCTGGATACGTTTTTAACTTCTTATGATTCATGTTTATGTCTGTGATAAGAATTACTGTGGATAAACTGGGGAATGAGGTACATCGCGCTATCAAGACACAAACCAGCATTTCTGTTTAGAGACCAACATGCAGGCACGCAACAATGGTGACATATTAAAAAAACTAAACAGTCTCTTTACAATTTATGACATCTATAAACTGGCTGCAGAGGAGAGATATTACGGAGCCAGAAGGGAGAGAGGAAAGAGACAGATAAGAGTGAGAGGAGGGCTGGAGGAGGGATGCGGAGGACAAAAAAGATGAGTAGAAAAACAACGAAGAGAAAAAGCATGGTAAGCCAGATCAATAGTAATTCTCCCTCTCTCAGTGGAGGGCTACCTTTCCACTCATTTTTTCCCCCCTTCCACTCCAATATTTCCTTTACCTCTCCTTTTCCTCTCTTCTGATCTCTGTGCACTTCACCTCCCATCGCCTATTTTTCTCTTTTGTTCCACACTCATTTTCTCTCCACTCCTTTTTCCCTCTCTGAAAATCTCCACTCTGTGCTTTCAGCTCCTGTCCTCTGCACCCTTTCATTTTCTCCCCTTCCAACCTTTTTCATTTCTCTATTCCACCTACTCTATTCTCTTACTCCCATATCCTGAATGTCTCCCTGTGTGTTTCAAGCCTATCCTCCATATACAGTGTGATAAAAATGCTTTGAGAAAAGGGTAAAGCTCTGTGTTGACCTGATGAAGTTTCTTAGAACTGGGGGGGGCCAAATTCTGTGGCACAAATCAGCCTGACATCAAGTGCGATAGGCTGGCCTTTAAGAAACAGCTTGAGTCATCAGCATGATGCAGCAAAAAGCAACATGATTGGCTTCAGGTGAACATGCAGGTCAACACTGATTCATCGCGTACACTAATTTTAACACTCCATTTTAAATTTGCATCCAAGTTGTTTTGAATCTCCTAAATGTCTCAAATGTTCAGACATGACAAATATGCTTGTGGATGAGGTGCTGCAGAGGTTTGTTTTTTTTAAAGGTTGTGTATGGATGTACAATGAGTGTGTGCGCTATGTGTGAGTGAGGCATTGCTAATCCACTGAACTCATTAGCCTAATTGGACAGTCTGCAGAGAGTTTCACATTGATCTGGGCCTGTTATGATTCTCCTCCCAACGAGCACTCACTCTTTTCTGCCTCCCTCTCCCAGTCACTTCTCCCTCAGATGTCCTCCCTCTCTTATCTTTCCTTCTCTGTTCTCTATCTGTGCACAATAATCTTTGGCACCGTAGACACACGCGGCCCCGTCTGGACACCTCTAACTGCCCAGAGTCGTTACCATTCTCTCTTTATGCATGTTAGCTTTACAATGTTATTCATTCTATTTCAATTTGCAGGCTGGTAGTACTAACAGCCAAATGTGTTGGCCTCAAAGAAGCTAATGTAATGACAGGCTGTTGGCAATGACAATAGCTGGATATTCATCTAAGTGTATGGGGAAATTATGTATTGAATTAAAATAAACTCTCTAAAATGTTGACAAACTACACTTAATTTCTTGAACTTCTAAATATTTTAAGCTCTAAAAAGGAAATCAATCAATCTATCAAACACTGTTTTCTATAGTGATACAGTTTCTATTAGTTGGTAAATTGGAATCCAAGCAGATACATTTGTTTGACTTCAGGTAGCAGTTCAGTTGAAATAGAAAATGAATGAGCTACACCTGCAGGGAAGGTCTACTGGGGTCCGAGCAGCTGACGCAACTCATAACCATACATGCTGCAATCTGGCAGCAAAGAGCACTTGAGCAGTGAAATATGTTTGGCAAAACTGGCGAGCTAATTAGACATGCATATTCAATTTGGTGACATTTGGACAATATCTTGTTGAACCTAAAACTGTTCCCAAAATGACGAAACATTAGTAAAAAAATTGCACATACAATAAATTCTTTCTTTTCAGCCTCACGCAATCTTTGGATTAAACCATTTTCACTATATACTTATAGGGGTCATATTTAGCTTTTTGTGATATTCATTTATTGTTATACTGTTACGTCAGACGTCTATGTTAAATATGTTCAAAGGTCTAAAACATGAGGTGAACATGTGTAAAAAAGGCTCTCTGCAAGTCAAAATCCAGCTGCAACCTGCCCACACACTGCTTTTTCCAAAATTACCTCTACCTCCCCATTGTGATGACATCAGATTGTTCGTGCATGCCCCAAAATGGTCATCCACTGGTAGCCTTTGTTTCTAAGGGTGTTCTGTGGGGTTGTTCACACTGTCCATTCACATAGCATGGATTCAGGCTTGAACATGTATGTGAGAAGTTTCCATTTCAAGTAAAGAAGAAGAAAAAGAGAAATGGATTATGTAGCCTCCTGAGCTACCGAGATAAATCCGCAGTTTATTTGAACTGTAAATAATTTAAAGATATACCAGAATATTGTCCCTTAATATAAATATAAACATGGAAATGTGCATTATATGTCTCCTTTAAAAAATGCTAAATTATGTCTCTGGTTTTAAGATTCATGTCAGCTTTGACTGGGGAAAAAGAAAGCCAAAAAGAAACCACTATGGCATTAGACCCTAAATTAGGTAATTACTCTGCCTTGTCACCACTCCTGATTGTGGAACACTCAAGGCAGTGATAACAAAATCAATAGCCTTTCTTGTCCTCTTGATTGTTAACTATAACCGAACTATTTCCACTGAATATTACATGTTACTTGTCGACACTTTTTCCCAACTCAAGATAAATGGTTCTGGATGACTGTGTGTGAGCTGGGACACAAGAGAGGGAAACACACTGCAGTGTTTTTCCTGCTCAGCGTCTCTGTGAGTGTCCATAGCGAGAGAGCGAGAGAGAGAGATAGAGATAGAGAGAGAGAAAGAGAGAGATAGGAATAAACAGGATGGTTAATGAATAAGTTCAACTATTCATCTCCTACACCCCACCTGTCTCCCTCATCCTCTCTCTCTCTGTCTCAGCAGGAGTTAGTTGATAATGAGGTGTGGTGTTGTCGGAATCACAGCCCATGCTCATCCATCCAATCTGCTTAGTAAGGGGCACGGTGCACCGCTGTCTGCTACGCATGTACACACACACACACACACACACACACACACACACACACACACACACACACACACACACACACACACACACACACACACACACACACACACACACACACACACACACACACACACACACACACACACACACACACACACACAAGGTCATGAAGAGATAGATGTCAGAGTATGCAGCACACATGTAGACACACACACAATGAGGAATATGTGAAAGTTTACATACACAAATACATGTGTAGGTATGTCCTCTATATGCATGTGTGTGTGTGTGTGTGTGTGTGTGTGTGTGTGTGTCTCATATATGTCACCGGACTATGATGACTCTACTTCTACCTGCTCCTGATCTCTTCTGGCCCACTCTCCTAATATTTACCCTTCATCTCTCTTTCTGTTATTTCCATCTGACATCATTTAATCACTCCCCCCATTCCTCTTTTCTCTCTTTTCCTTCCTTCTTTCCTCTTTTCTTACAGTAACTCCATTCATACAGTGTGTCTCCATCTCTCAGCATATTACAATCTCTTCTTTCCACTTCTCTCTCTTTCCCTTTCAGGAGGGTGAAGGGTAAGTGAAGATCGTTGGGCCCCAGTGGAGAGGCCCAGACATCGTGGGTGTGTGTGTGTGTGTGTGTGTGTGTGTGTGTGTGTGTGTGTGTGTGTGTGTGTGTGTGTTTGTGTGTGTGTGTGTGTGTGTGTGAGTGAGTGAGTGTGTTTATGTGTGCCCCATCATTGCTCATCTCTGGCAGTCTCGCTAGCTGTTCCCCGAGCTACAAGCTACAGAATAAATACACTTTAAATCACCCCCCCCCCACACACACACACACACACACACACAACACAGACACACACAGGCAGCCTGCTCCCTGGCAGCACTTTGCTGCTGTTAAATGAGGGGTCTGGGGAGTTGTGCCGGCAAAGCCTTTGGCTACTCTTGCTCTCCTCTTCTCTCCGTGCACTCCAGTCAAACACACACTGGAAAAGTGGAGTTATGAAGGGGCCGACTTTCATATTCCGGGATATTCTAATGTTAACTAATGCTGCTTATTGAGAATTCCAAACCAGGAACATCACGGCACTGTCTGGGCATCCAGAGACTTTTTCCCAAAAAGAGATGTACTGGCTGAGTGGACAAAATGTCAAGACCATCTGCTCTTCACATGAACTAGACCACTGAACTGGATCGAGGTGAAAGCCAGGGTCCCATCATCAAAAGATTAAGTTGTTGTCTTTTTTTATCTGAAATTTCTACCCTTGGAGTTACAGGATATACGGTTGACCTGTGCCAAAGGTTCACAGGAACAGGACTTCACAGTTACATGAGTTTGGAACCCCATTACTGCTCCCCATCCTGCTTCATTTCACCTCTTAAAAAGCAGCAGTTTTCCATTTTCGTGAAAAATTAGTTAAGCAAATCACCAGTAATTTGTTTTCCAGAGCAACACATCCACCTTTAATGAAACAGTCTGCTTGGGGTTCATTACATAACTGTTGCATTATTTATGATTTGCTGTTTAGCCCAGCCTTTTTCCCTTGACATACCATATCTAAATGCCATATCAAGCAGTAAACATGCCTAATTCGGGCACTTAATTGAGAGATACTGAATATTGAAGGATACAGATGATTTTTGATTATGTATTAATCTGAAAGTGTGTCCAAACTTTTGACTGGTACTGTATAGTCTACAAAATGTTTAGAAATGTTCCTCACGAATCAAGTTAACATCTTAAAATGACTTGTTTTGTATGACTAACAGTCCAAAAACTCAAGATATTCCATTTACAAAGCAGAGAAAAGCAGCAAATTCTCACATATCAGAACCTGGAATCTGTGAACTTTGGGCATTTGTGCTTTAAAAAACGAATTGATTAAATCAACTAATTATTTCAGCTCTATTGAATATCATTAGTTTCTCTTCTCAGATAGTCAAACACCGAGGAGTACCACCTTCATGCTTTAACAGTACCTGAACAGCATTTCTAACTGCATAATTAAATCAAGTTGATTTTGGTTCATTATAATACCCAGTCTTAATGAATGAGAGTGGTGAAATTACTATTTTACTGCAACTGCCAATTCTTGTTAAAAAGGGTCAGGAGCACACAACTTCTTTTATGAGTGTAAACTAATTCCCTTCATAAATAGATGCTTATTTTGAACCGACAATATTTCATGTAATAAACTTCATTTCTTGTAGTTAGGACTGGCTTTTGCAGGGTCTCACTTCAAAACAATCATCACCTCCGATTTCAGTGGAATTCTGCGTCCTTCTCCATCCTCTCTGCAGTGGGCGTGGGTGCAGGTGGTGAGAGCCCCCTAACCCCCCTTCCCCCCCTTCCTCCTCCTCCTCCTCCTCCTCCTCTCTACCCCCTCTGCTCTCCACTGTAGCTCAGTATACCCATTTAACTGCATATTTTGAACCAGTGGAGTGTGCGGAGAGGGAATGAAACTACAGGATCTCGTCACCCTTTAAAAACAACTTAATACATAGTGGCCTGTGTTAATATTTATTTCCACTCAGCGTTTTGAGCTCAGACGCAGTGCAGCGAATTGAAATATCATCAAACTGAAAATACCAGCGGCCATTGGAAGATTAAGTTTTAGCGCCGTTTTATAGCCAGGAGCCTATAGCTGTTTAATGGTGGTGAAATAATAATGATAATAGACTGCAGTCTGTCAACTCATTCTTTAAATATGTATATACTCAAACTGTGCCAGCGGACAAAACGTAACAGTGAAATCTGACAATGTGGGATTATGCCACACACACACACACACACACACACACACACACACACACACACACACACACACACACACACACACACACACACACACACACACACACACACACACACACACACACACACACACACAGACAGACTATATATATCTGTGACCCCAGGCTGTCAGTGCATCTTGTCCTCATCCGGCACTATGTCCTTCCCACAATGTAACATCAACTAGGTTAACTGTAGCTAATACAGTGCAGCAATATTGTCCTCAATGCCTCATCTCATTGCTGTATCCATCCATCTAGCCATCACTCTCTACCTACAGTACGCATCTATCTATCCTTATCAGGCTGTCGTCTTACGTGGTGCACGCTTTCATCTGCCACAGGGCTGCAGGAGACGCTATAGGTCACCACGCAATAATCAATACAGCTAAAGTCACGAGGTTTTCAACTGGCATTAATAAGAGGCTACTCATAATTTACAATGTGAGAAGGCTGTCATCGTTTTAATGACCAGCGCCTCCTACCTACGGTGTGTGATGCCTCGTGTATTCCCAAAAGTACAGAACACAGCCAGATGTTAACAGTACTGGTTAACAACAACAACAGAAGGAGGAGCCCTGTGTGAATACATGAAGTGGAGCAGCTTGAGATTGAAAATTCATGAAAAAAAAACAAAACAACACAGACAAGCAAGTCAATGAGCAACAGAAATTCACCCCTCGCTCTCTTGATTAAACCCCACACAACCCCGTTTCATGCATAATCATCATCCTCGTCCTCGTCATCCCTGTGAACTCGCAAAAAAAAGCCATAAAGCTGGCTGCAGGTGAAGCAGCAAATATGGTATGGCATTTCAAATTACAAAGAAGGGACCGGTTCTTTCTAGAAAAAGGGATTTAGCTTTTTAAAAAAAAAGAAAAGAAGAAGCTACAGTTTACTAAGTATTACAGTTCAGAGAAGACGGCCCCCAGTGTTTTCTGTATTTTTCTGCTATATCCTCGCAAAAACTATGAGGAAATTGTATCCCGCAGAAAGTGCTTACAGGTCAATGTTTGATTGATAGTGCTGAAAAACTTTTAAAGTGGAATCCTGAAGAGGGTAATATCAATTTGTTTCCTGTTTACAGTATTTTACAAACTATAGATTTGTAAGGAAGGCCCTGTTATAGTCCAAACAGCTTTTATAGACATACTAGAAAAACAAAGTAATTGAGCATCTCATAGGATCTATAATAACCTCCAACCATTGATAGAAGAAGTGTGAGCGAAGCACCAACTGCAGTAGCATCATGGGGCGAGGATTACAGCCTTATCAAACTGATTTATTCTCCTTTCAGTTACAGCAGCAGTCTTTGGGACTTTTCTTTTTCTTCAGCTGCCCTTTCTGCTTCAGTCTTTGTCTTTGAGGGCATGAAGGCTACTTTCTCTTTAACAAAAAAGAAAAAGAAAAAAAGAAAAAGAAATCAATATAGCCCTCGCTTTCTTCTCTATTTTCCCCCCAAAATCCTCTGAGACGAACCCTGCGGTGTTCTGCCCAGACTAAGGACAGCTGTCATTGTGAGGAGGTTAAGTTATTAATAAACCTGACATGGTATAAATGCTCAGGCAGTGACATTTTTACAAAAATAAATGTCTCTTCAGCTACTCGATCAGTGAACTGGGTGGTTTAGCATCAGCAGTGAAAGCTAAGATGGAAGGAGACGAGAAAAAAAGAAGAAGAAAGTACTGACCTGAGGCGTTTTTCATGTAGCCGTTGGAGTCCACTGTGGTGTACATGACATAAGGACCTGGCTGATTAACACCAAAAGGCTGTGAAGAAAAAAAACACACACACACACAGATGCAGAGACAAATTAAAGTAAAAAGTTTTTGTCTGTCAGCGAGGACGAAAGAGGACGGGAGAGACACACATGAAAGCAGAAAGACACGCAGGCATTTTGTCACCGCGGTGACCTTAAGCGATTTCTCAGTTTTTATTTCCACTAGATGACATAGCAAACGTCTGATGTAGCTGGCTCCAATCTGACAGGGCATAAATGAGTGTGACGGCTGTGTGTTTGTGCGCCTGTGTGTGTGGGCGGATGCACAGCGCTGTCTTATCTCTTCATTACGAAAAGGATGACAACTAATGAAGAGATCTGTCGAGCTGTCCTTCGCTTTACATCAGCTAATCAGGAGCCCTGTTACACAGACGTACACAGTGGCCCACAGTGCGAGAGAGACTCGGGCCTTCATACTGTGACGCTAAGCGATCGGGTGAGAGAGGAATAGAAATGAGGTGGGGAAAAAAATAACAGAAATGGAAAACGAGAGAGAGATGAGAAAACCACACAAGGAGCAGACTGGTGGGCTGAGACAAAAGACAAGAGGAAGAGAGGTGTGACTAAGAAGAAGAGGAGCGAGATAGAGAGAGAGAGAGAGAGAGAGTGAAGTGAAAAGATAGAGGAGGTGATGGATGGGAGAGGAGAGGAGCAGAAACAGCCGCGAGCTCCACTCGTCTACTGCATTCATCATATCTTTCGGGTTAGACAACAAACGGGTGGAAGAGGAGACAGACGGAAAACCAAAACAACTCCTACCAGCAAGCTTCTTGTTGATGTCAGAGCTGATGTGCTTTGCAAAGGGGCTTTCCGCTGCTGAAAGGCTGTGTAAGGAGCGACGCTATTGGCCGCTTTATTTCTATCTATCAGGTTCCTTGGTCTACACATGATCAGACATTTGCTCTTTGGGATAAATAATTGCAGTTTATAATTGAACTGCTGCATAAATTGGCGGCGACACTTAACTCAAAGAATGCTTTATATTTTAAGAGCTTGAAAAACTTATTCTGTAATGTGGCTAATAGCTTTCAGTTTGGAGGCACTGTAAGGAATTATAATTGCTTTATTTAGTGGTGGGGTTTTAATAGTTTTGGGGCTTTCACTGTGCTGATTTGATGCTAGAAAATGCTCTCTAAAGCACAAGTAGATTCATTTTATTGTTTTAAGTTGTAAATGATCTGCATCTGTGAAAGAGTTTCATGACTAAACTAAACTCTACTGAATTCCAGAGCCAGTAATGGAGCTAAAGAACAAGTCAGGATCGCTGTTGAAAAGCTGAACTTGACCTGTTATGCATAGAGCTGATCAGCATCGTCTGGCCTTGTTAGACCATCGCAGGCCTGAAGCCTTGGATGCCTCCTCACAGGATGACAGAATGAGGGGTAAACTTGGGATGTGTACCTTGCAGTTATAAAATGATTTGCACAGCTCAGCCTGAGCAGAGCCCCTCACTGTCACAGTGTCCCTGAACATGACGAGCAACAAACAAAACATCCTTAAGAACATTTGCAAGGACTGAAAATGAAAATAAAGCACCTGGCGTTTATCTGTCCCTGTATTCAAAGACCTTCACACTGATTAATCACTGAATATGACATCACCTACATCATGGTAGGGCTACTGGCTTGTTATATGGTTGTCTTTAAGTGGTCTCCATGTGAAGGAAAGGTTGGGAGGAGGGGTACGAGCAGGTGGAGGTTTATCGCATAAAAACAAACCATTTATTGGAGCTGTTTCCATTTGTTGCACTCTTTCTCAAGCTGCGGTAAGATAGGTTCTTTGCATGTAAAGAGGTGCTTATACGGCCCTAGAGCTCAAAAACACATCACCTATTCAAATCCCCTTCTCTAATCCCCCCGAGTACGTCTAGTTTGGACAGCAGCGATGATATTTCAACCCATTTCTGTCTTTCTGCTGAAATATTGCTGTGTACAGTGGAAGATAAAGATGTATGCATGGAGAGATAAGTGCGACAGGTAGACTGACAGTACAGCCAGAAACACCTGGTCAGACTGCTCGGTGCTCAAACAGATAAGAAATCATTTGACCACAAAGAGGGTTTTTTACAAAATCATTAGAAAAGCGGACAAACAAAGACAGATTTCTCACCTTGACGTCGTCCGGACAGTCGTTGGAGCAGAGGCCGCTGAGCACTGAGAAAGACGGAGATGCCACAGTTAGACATGTTATTCAGCATGTGTTTCGTGCCCAACACAATAACACACTCCGAGTGTCAACATCTGTGATGGTATACTGTTGCCGAGCCCTGAGGGCCCGCTGCATCAACATGTATCAAACGTCAAGCGAGTCGAACTCATTTCACACTGAGAAAGAAACTTTGCACACACACAAAAAGACTCACAAAAGCTCCACTGTGGCTTAAAATAGAAACAAAACAAAATCGAATTTATATTACGTTAAAACATTCCTCGCATTCACATTATACATCAAACGATTTAATTATCATTTGGGTGTGCTAGGTGTAAAGTCAAGGAGGGAAAGAATAGAGGGAGGGTTATAAATAAACCGCCAGCAATGAGAAACATAAAAAAAACCCAAAAACTATTAAAACTGCGTGTGCATGTATGTGTGCATGCTTAGAGAGTACTTCACTTATTTGTGTGCAAGCTGAGCCAGGACAAAATTAACTGAATTGCTAATCAGTCATTAAAGGAGTGACTTTATTAGCATACTAATAGGGTCCTGCGTCTGGGTTGCCTTGATTTGCCTGATGGAGTCACGCTGAAGCCCTGATACTCCGTTAATAAGGTCTGCAGCCAAACTCAATGCACCTATTCAGAGAAAACATCACAGTGTCCCTGGATGAATGATGAACGATGACTTAATATTTGCTTGTTCGTCATTAACTCACCACAAACATACTGCGTATTGTACACATAGCCTCAATTACCCATCGGAACAAATATCCATTAAAAACTGCATTATTTTCTCTGTTACATCTTTCATTTGTTCTTTCATGTCTGCAATTTTTTTGTCCTGCAGGTCTCCATTCACTCTCTTCATTCTTTCACACTGTTTAGAATATTTATAAATTGTGCAGCACGCCATTAAGCCTTAACAAATGCTAGCTATTAGGGAATGCTGCAACACGGTGGGTCTAAAGGGCATTCTACACCCGACAGTGTTTGTCTCAGAACAAATATGCTTCTCTTTCTACAAATGTGTCAAATCACACAAACACACAACCCACTCTTTGTTTTTTTAACACTAGTGTATTTTTCTCTACTTGATTACCTTGTAAAGTGAAGAGAGCTGTTCCAATCATATAAATCTTAGATTTTCTCTACGTTGTATGACTTGTGAGACATTATACTTATACAAGACCTCTAGGGTTGGTCGGTCCACCACTTTGGTCCAGACTGAAATATCTCAATTATTTCATGGATTTCTGTGACAATGACGCCTAATGACAGTGGTAATCCCCTGACTTTTACTCTAGTGCACTCTGGACACTATGGGCGATATCTCCCACCAATTTCTGCTGTACTGATTAACTCATACATACTGTTCAGGGTCAAATTTTTTTAGCTGGACTTTTCCTATTGTGAAACAGAATATACAAAAATGGAAATAAAATGCATCTTTTTTTGTACATTTTTTTTAGTAAACATTTGACCTGTTTATTGAAAAAAAAATACAAAATCAATGAATTCTTCATATTTATGCATGTCTTTTTCCCCAAAAATAAATAGAATACACTCTGGCAGCTTCATTAAGGATTAATCAAACATGTATTAATGACTGATGGGGGAATTTATGAATATGAATAGATGTAGAGACTAAGTATGAGTCAGAATATGAACAGTATGTGAGGGTTAAACCTGCTCAAATTTTACGGTGAGACTTGTCCAAATACTTACAGGCTGTATTTATACTACTTTCCCCATTAAAGTGAGTCTCACCTGTAGCTCAGCAGATGTTTTATGTATACTGGACTTGACAATAAGATGACAGCTAGTGCTGCATCATCAATACAAAGCATGAACAATTACATTGTATGGTAATGCAGCAGTGGTCTTGGGTAGAGGACTGCATTGCACCATTTCCCTGTACTCCAATCCCTCTCTGTGGTGAAGAGGTGTCACTTTGTGGGAATAAACAAGGGGATTTAATATAAAAAAGAAGCTTTGATTGGAAAAGAAATAGCGTACGTGTGGCAAAGGCAAATTTGCTGCTTTGAAGTTCACAGGCGTATTAAGTATGGGCCTGAAGTGGAATTCAGATGGCGCTCCCATCAAAGACAAATACATGTTTCTTGACCCTAACTGACCACATTATACATCAGCTGCTACTCAACATCCTTGACACACAGGTTTCAGTGGGAAAATTGATTTGCCGGGAAAAATACTTTAATGTCTAATCAAGGCCCTCGTTTTGTTGTCATTAAACATAATTTTCAAAGCATATTTCATAGCGGCACAGGCATTATGGGAAAACCTTTATATACACACACACACACACACACACACACACACACACACACACACACACACACACACACACACACACACACACACACACACACACACACACACACACACACACACACACACACACACCATCCATCATTTAATGATTTCTCTGATTAGATTTGTTGGATATAAATGAAGACACAGTGACAAGGTGGCCTTTATTGTGTGTGATGAGGGTGTTAAACTTAAAGTATTCTCTCATTGTGCAAATGAATGTGACAACACTCTGTAATCTCTAAAATGAGTTCAGCTGGATCTCTAAAACTCAGGGACGTTTCTATCCGAAGGGCTTTGATGTTTTCATACCTTTGATGTTTTCATACCTTAAAATGATGTAGCTTAATGATGTAGTTCTAGTTGCATTCAACTTCAAGTTCGGTTCCATGTTTGGTCATCAGCAATATATGCGGTATATGTATACATTTCTGAATCGTATTCTGGTTGTGGTCATATTTAGGACATGATGTCGGTGAAGCTGAAACAAGCCAATAATTCAACAACAACCGTGTGGTAACGATGGCAGAGAGTTCACAACCCAACTCAGCCACAAAGAGAATCATATGTACGCCCCATTTGGAAATACTTTGGATTTTGGTAACCAGTATGAATATTACCTAACCTGTATAAACATTAGGCTATTAAATAACATATCAACTATTGTTTATTTTGTAATGTGTAGGTATGTAGATCATGTTGACATGTTTATGTTCAAATAAATATACCTATACATGTAGATATGTCACTTGTTGTATTGGTTTGCACAAAAATAGACCTTTGCATGGTTTGAAACTGTTTTCTTCTAAATGACTGTCATTTTTGGCCAATTTTGAAAGCCCTACCTCCTAGACGGTCTGCCATTTCTGGAGTTACTGAGATATAAGTATTACGAGCACGAGGCACAAAGTAAACGTATATTAAAAATAGCAAAGACGAATAGCTCTGTAAATAGAAACATGACCTGCATAACATCTTTCCTTTGGTTTTGCAATATGTCACATTGTGTGCTATAATATTTTGTGTTTAGATAGAGGAGTTTCAGTTGGATGTGTTGTGGCAGCAAGGCGTGGATGAGATTTAGATTAACTCTTTTCAGCCCCAGCATGAATAAAACATATCTGCAGTTTCCGATGAATAACAGCAGGTGGGGTTACCTTGAAAATGCCACTGAAATAGACACAAAATGACCCATTTCCAAATTCAAAGTGACTCTGTGTCACCTTTTTATGGATACTCACTGTGATATCATTAATTAAAACAATCAACGATACACTTGCTTACAATACTTTGTAATTCCAGTGAATTTTTGACAGCTGAGATTATTGGAGCAGTAATAGATCTGGCTGTATATAACCTATATCTATCCATCTAAACATCTGGATTGACCCTGATCTGACTTGTAACATCCCTACTTTCACTTTTATAGTTTTACTAACTACATTCATTGACTGGATTTACCTGTCAGAATTATAATATGTAGGTATTATGTATATATACCAGTTCTAGTTTTGAGTATGTTTCTTACTATGGTGAACTATGGGCCTACAAAACAAGTGACAAATAAATTGGGTCTCTGAAATGAATTAGAAAGGCCCAAGGAATGCCCCAACTACCTAACCTTTGCCTTAAAATGACCCTGCTAAATTGCAGTCTTAATTGCAGTCTAATGAGTCTTGTAATTAGCACACAAAACAGTTTGGTAATGAGTGTATGTGTATCATTTTAAAGGCCCACTAAGGGCTGACTAAAAAAAAAACAATATAAAAAAGGTCAGGTGGTCAAGTGACAGTCTGACACTGGTATTATCTGTACCTGTCAGGTAAGAAATGACTGAGTCTGATATATGGAGAAGGAAGAGTAGGTGGATCAGAAACATGGGTAATATTAGTCATGGATGAAAGGAGCTGAAAAACATGTGTTCCATGTAAAAATCATATCCCAAGTAAGATCCAATGCAGAATAAGGTTCATGAGTGGGACATGCAAACATACTCATTGGTGGACGATGTGTTTATTTCGAAAGAGAAAATATACTGTATTTTTTTGTTTTTTGGCTATGAGAAGATTGGAGGCCTTAGGGGTGCTGGTAAAAAGCCTGATCTTGTGCATCAAAATGACCAGAAATGGCTCATGTAATTATACTGCTCATCAACTCAGAGCAAACACCAGGTCAACACATCACACGCTTTAGACCAAAGTCGTCTGTGAAGGACACAGTTGATCAATACATCATAGGGATGGGATTATTCATCACTTGTTTGAGTTCCATGCTGTTTGGGGGTCAGGCTGCATTGTCAGTAACACTGTAAATCAATGACGCCGGGGGATTAGACTGTCATTTGTTTGAAGTCAGTATCATTTGGGATTACCTGGTAAGAAAACATGAAACAAAAAACAAAGACTGTAGCGGGCCTCAAAGCCACAACACCATTGACTCACCGCACACACCCCGAACTATGGATTCTCCTCCCCTGCAGAGCCGCGCTAATGAAATGTATGTATGTATAGAAACTGTTTTTCTCTCTCTATTTTCACTCCAGCAGTTTTCTCTCATACCTGTGTGGCTAACAGGTTAATTAAGGTTACTGAAATGTGTAAATATGCATTTCCCAGAGGAATCCCTACATCTGGACTATAGTACTATAGAAGCTATAGTAAATACACTATAATCCAGTAACTACTTCACCTCATGTATGCACTAATGTTGGCACAACTGGTTTCAGGTACAATGCACCTTTTAAAAGAAACAAACGATAAACTGCCCTCAAATGTGAGTCCTACATTCCACTTGGAGATTTTAAAACTTTCTTAAGTTTCCTCATTTATTGTTTAGTTGTGTTGTCTCTGCCTGCTGATTGTCTTCTGAATGTTTTTTCGTTCTCAGGTCTCTCTTAGAAAACAGATCTTAATCTCAATGAGACTGCCTGATTAAAAAAAAAAGGTTAGCTAAATGAAATCTCTATGGTACAAAAGAGGTACAAACAATGACAGTTTGAATACAAACACATATTTATGTTAGGAGTTGATTTTTTGGATTCTCGCTAACTGAGACACAAGTGAATCAAGATGTTTACTGTCAATATAAGTGGACACATTAGAGAGGTATTGATGTGCGCAGCAAGCTGTGTTTTGGTGATGGAAAAATTTTAACTCCTGGTGTGGATGTAATAAAGCTAAATTGCACTTGGCACCTCATGGAAATAACACTGTTAGAGCAACCTTGTCTTATGCCAAACTCCCTTTGTCTTTTATTTTTATTTTTATTTACTCTCTGTCAAATGTGAAACACCCTGAAATTCAAAAACCCTTCCACATTCATTGACACATCTTTACACAAGAATTGGAAACTGTTGAATGTACAGTATCTTTCACAATTTGTCAATTTAATCAGTGAGAGGGGATGCACACATGCTACATTAAGAATTTCATGACATGAATTCACTGATGCAAAGACAGAAAAAAGATAGAAAGAGAAGCGGCATAAACTGCTCGAGTGCAGAAGTCCTTCACAACTAAATGGGCACACTATCGCTCCAGGAAATAGGCTGGGTATTCGTGTGTGTGTGTGTGTGTGTGTGAGAGTGTGTGTCTGTAAGGCAAGCCTGTCACTACACTTATGAGAGAGAAGAAGCTCAAAACTAGTGTTTCTTCTGTGAGGCCGCTTTTGTTCTCCCTGCTTCAATCCCTGGTTGTCATGTAACATGTACATAACAGCTTCTCCATGGCCAAACAAGAACCCTGGAATAGCTCTCACATATCCTGTGGGGAACAGATTTCATCTCTTTTCGATACAATAGCCTCTCTCACGCACACACGCGCACGCACACGCACGCACACGCAATACGACTTACAGCCTCTCTGGGACTGAGCTAGGCTATTTTCTAGTGTAATATTAAGACTGATGGCAGCTCCTTCGCAGGACTAACCTAATCAAGTGGAGGATGAACTGGTCTGCCTACTCTGTGTGGGTCCGCGTGTGTGCGCGTTTCAATCATTGTGACAACGAGCCAGTCAGTGGGCAGAGTTTCATGAATAGTGTGTGTGGATGTGTGTGGGTTTTTTTTGGTTTAGCCCACTGTGGTCTGAAGTATGTTATTGGATAATAGGCAGTCTCCTTGAACATAAATACCTCACATACAGCGTAACTGCAGGACAGAAATAGGTTTAAGCTGCCTGTATACATGAGTAAACATAAAATGGATATTAAAATTATAGTAAAGATTCAGTTAAGGGAACTAATGTCACACTTAGTTTACAGTCACAAACCGATTTCTTGGGTGGAAAACATTTAATATCTCAAGAGGGACACATTCCCTCTAAGCACAGAGTACTTCATACTGTATAAATCCAGTGATTTACAAGCATGGAGACTCTCTTTAGTATCCACACTGGGCTTCTTGATCAGGTAGGTATAGTTTGCTGGACTGCACTAGTTTATTGGATTGAACTGCTTTATGTCTATTTACAAGCACAAAATCTGAACTGGGCCAATTGGGCCAGCTCCCATGTGCATTCAGCTGTGTGGTTTTCAAACACTGCTGAATACACAGACAGTGTGTTGATCTCTCGCTGAGACACTCCCGTCCCCAAAGAACGGATTAACTGTACTATGCTAGTTGCGCTTAACTAGTGCATCTTAATTAGCCGCTGTTTTTCTAATTCAGACAGTTTTAAAAAACATGCACCGGCCAGCAACAATTTGTGAGGGGAGCTTGTTTTCTGAGGAAGAAACTAACAACCGTAGATGTCAGGGGAAGTGTCTTAGCATCTTGTCCTGTGGTATTTAAATCAGATGAGGTCAAAGCCCTGGATTTTAATAATGCGATGGATGCTGGCCGGTGGGGGAAGAAATGGTTGAAGGTAACACAGCTCACTCTTTATAGCTGGCTTAATGAGAAGCAGAGCTCAAGTTCTACAATCTGACTTTGCTGATCAATATGTGTATGTCAGACCATGCTGCATTTCAGCGACAGCTTTCAAGAGCTGCCTGTTAGTTTTATATGTGACGTGATGGAGGAGAAACACTAGAGACTTTGGATTGGAAATGCATCACTTGTAATATACAGGAGTCTACTGTAATTGAGGATAAGGGGAGGGGGGGGGGGGGCTCTCTGTTTATAATAAATTCTCACAGTTTGTGGTTTAGAACGCTGTAAATCAGGTCATTTCTCACCACTAAGAAGGCATTGGTGTGGTGAGCTTTTGTGTCATTATCACTTCTATTTTCCCATTTATCTCTGGCCCATAAATTTGCTTCAGAAATGAACTCATTTAATGTGTAAGTCTCTGTCTCAGTTTATATATCATAGACTTTTCATTTACTGACAGCTGAAGTTGTTTGGTGCAGTGCCAGGAGTGTGTGTGTGTGTGTGTGTGTGTGTGTGTGTGTGTGTGTGTGTGTGTGTGTGTGTGTGTGTGTCTGCACACTCACATTAAATATGAATGAGCTGGTAACTGTAAATTTAAGCATTCACCCACAAGCACAAGTAATATTTTCATCTGACTTTCTAATGAATATCAGGCAAAAGCTTGACATTTTGCAGAAAATACAATCTGAATTTGATTTGTGCTTCTTCCAGCTGGTTTGTAGACCATGAACTGAATTGACTTAGAGTGTGTATTTAAAACCACCAACTGACATCTATGCTCTACATGGGTACCCATCTCAATTAATGAACAGTAAGTCAGACCAAAGTAATATTCAGTCTTCACTGATTTTCATTTAACAGAAGTGACAGACCTCATAACTAAATGCATTTAAGCACACCCCAAACATTTCTTTCATACAAAACAATCTAAAACTTTCCAGCTCATAATGAAATTCCAAATAAGTCTAATCGCTCATTTAAAGACCTTCAAATGCTTGCTACAAACACTGCACTGTGAAAATTGTATAGTTTGCAACATATATGGTCTCTGACTGCTTTTTCATCATCCGGAATAAACACAGCAATATGGTCCACGTAGCGCAGAGAGGTAATTTCATGGTAAATTCATTTCTGTTACTTCTGTTGCTTTTTATGTAATAGTAGATGCCAAAATTAGATTTTCAGCACCAAATTGTTCATTCAAAATTCATAGATGTCACAACAGATGTGCATCCCACACTCTCATAGCAATAGGAGACTGGCCTCCCAAGAAAAACAATACTATACTTAAATTCAGTGGTCAACAATGACCTATAGTTGCGGCTGGGTGATAGACACCTTCCAGCAGCTGTAATAATTAGGACTGGGGAAGTAACGCAGTTCATAAAGTAACGCAGTTCATATAATGTTAATATAAATTGACTTCCTGATTTGGAGGAGACGGGTTGGAAGGGTGGCTAGATAGTTAGGTATATGGCAAAAAGTGGACTTAGCAGCAGGTCACACTGTTCGCTGTGGTGTCTGCCATGATGATGAAGGTTGCCTAACTTTAAGGAAGTGGTATCCACATTTCTAGTGAAGATTTTTACCCAAACTCAAAATCTTTTCCTAACCCTAACCAAGTAGTTTTTGTGCCTAAACCTAAGCAGACCTTAACCGTAACCACTGTCACACCATTAACCATCATAACTTTTTAACAGTGATTTGTAACGTTTTTTAGATAGCGGTGTATTATGCTCCAATGGGTCGTTCTGGAGTGCATGGTACACATGACCTATGTGGTCATTTCATTTGGAGGACTTACTAGCTGAATGGCCTTTGTTAACCTCTACTCTCTATTTGACATGTGTTTGCTTTGTGGCAGAGAGGTTGCTTTATCTGGTTGGCGCCTCACCTGTAATTGCATGCTCATTGGCACTCTATAAAAAGAAACTACAGGGAGCTATGGTAACCAAATGCACACGTCCTGAGCTGTCAGGTCAGATGACGTCACATGCGCACACAACCGCATACACACTGGGAGCAAAATGCAACGAGCAGACTTTGATGGGGGAACATGACATGCTGTGTCAGCGGCTAGTGGCTACAAGCACGAATCAACGAGATCCAAGCAGACATACACACACACACACACACAAACACACACACACTGTACATGAAAACACACTGACACACAAACATAACGATCTGACAGCTGAGCATCATTTGTTCTGAGATGCTCATCACTTCCCATTGTCCTCAGGGTGCTTTTGCTGACTGCAGGGCTGCTTACAGACATGCATCGGCATAACACATGGACACAAATGGACACTGTGACAGACAGTGAGCTGACATCTGGTCTTAAATAGCAATAGCGACTACACACATGACCACCTGCTCATAGCTTAGTAATCTACGTTAGTACACAGTAATGCTACATATGGCATGTATGTACTGCATGTGTATGTGTGCATGTATGTGGATGCATTTATGGATTTTCTGCTTATCTGTCTGGTAAATAAAAGCCTATATAGCATAAACCATTTGGGATTTTACTGGCTGTGCAATAAAAAGGGACATTTAATGGAAGGGTTGTCACTTAACAAAATGCCTTTAAAACTGGCTGCCTCATGAGTGCCAGACTGAAAAGTAAAAAAAATAACCCTCTTTGCCTTCAGTAGACATACTTTAATAGCTACTGCCTTGTCTGGTCGACGTTTAAGTAAGACAAGGCACTGCACCGCCGTGGGGGATTCAAGTCCCAGAGGGAGCTTTCCCTGCTCGGTGTTCATTTTGGGTAACATCATTATAGTGTGTTGTATGCTCACTGTCCCTGAACAGCTGGCAGTGACTTTCACTATGCTTCACTTTCAGATGAACACTAAAATACAATGTGACCACCACGTTAACTAGCTATATCAATTAGAATAAAGTGGAACACCCTCTCGTAGGCCAATTGGAGTCTAGACAAAGCATGTTTCCTTCATTCAGACTGGTTTTGGAACAGGGGGGTACAAGGTTTCTGAGTTTCTTAAAATTAAGAATAACACTTCTCCTTTCCTAACGGTCAACTTCTGTGACTTAGATATCTGACAGTTAAAGGTGTAGTGCGTAGAATTTAGGGGCATCTGGCAGAATGGACTTGGCAGAAATGGAATATAATATTTACAAGTATGTTTTAACTAGTGTAAAATCACCTAAAAATAAGAATCATTGTGTTGTCGTTACCTTAGAATGAGCCTTTTATATCCACATAAGGGAGGGTCCCCTTCCACTGACCCCACCATGTTGCACCTCCATGTTTCTACAGTAGCCCAGAATGGACACACCAAATGTATTCATGTTTTTCATTTATATTCAGTTTTGTGGCCACTGTAGGTTCTTGCTTCAGTAGCATTAAAATCATGGTAGTTGGGCATCTTGCTGGTTATACCGTATAAATCCAACATCCCTAGTTTGATTCGGGCCAGGGTACTTTCTCTTTCCCCTGCTTCCTGTCTACTATCTAAAATAACTATCTATCTAATATAGGCCAAAAACTATTTTGACAAAAAAACAAAACAACAAATAACCAAACAAAGTACTTGCAGATTCAATTTTGGGATACATTTGTCACATACTGCATTGACAAAAGACAACAGGGAGGGAAGGAGATTGGGAATTTCAGTGAGTGAGTGCTTCATATATTGATAATAAAATCTACAATAAGGTATGACAAATGGATTGCAAGATTGGTAGTCACTGGAATTACCAAGATATCTTAAAACGCACTGTATATAGAAACCAAACGGCAAAAAAGAAAGAATGCCCAGAGTTTTTAAATCTCAAAATGATGATGAAGTCGTACACGTTCAGCATTGACAACACTGTCTTATTTCCCCTTGTAAACAATTGGACCCTGGCCCACCAGCATTGATTCATAAGGTCAAATGTTAGCGTCAGAAAGCTGGCCCAAAATCACTTACTGTAGCTTGGCAAGGCTTTGTGGGACGTTCGCTTGGGTTAGGAGTACTGTCGATGGCTGCAGAGCAAAATTAATTAGCAGGTGATTGGATTAGCCTTCTGAGCCATAAATCAAATATAATGCCCAAGTCTAATTCAAATTAGGTGCTGCTTGTTGTTTTCATCTTATAAACCACTACCAATAATTTGCTAATTGGTCTGTCTTCGGGATACCTCAATTCTCAGCGGATGTGGTCCACGCTAATAAAATTGAACTTGATCAAAGTTTAAATTGATTTAGGCTGGCTTCTTCTGAGGATAGAGTCATAGAGGCCTCCCCGCTACTGGTGGTGCTAAAGGTACATATGCCATGTTATTTACACTAAAATGAACAGAGACATAAATAGAGACACCACAAGCATCATATTAGAGTCATGTTATACGAAAACCACCTTCCACTGATTTGCTTTTCTCATTTTTAGTCAGAATCTGCATATAGATGATAAAATAAATGGTAGAAAGGTAGAAAGGTTAGCTCTCTGGCCCACAAACTCCTATCAATATTGTGTGCAAAAGGTGGAAACTGAATGATCCTGACTTTTAGGAGGTGAAAGATACAATCTCTAATATTCTAGAGGAGGGAAAAGTAGACTAAGCAAGAAATATGAATCACTTCTCCCTGTAAGATGCATAGAATGACTGTAATATGTGATTTACTGTACTGTACCATTTTCTTGGAATCATATTTATAGGCACAGCAATTATGACTTCAGCTATCAACATAAGCTGAGGCAGGATGCTGTTTTTGCAAACATGGGAGCAGACACTCCCACTCACCCCTCTTTGTGTGCTGCAGGAGACAGAGGAAAAGTATTCATGCCAGCCTCCAGTCAAATACTCCTCCGGACAACAGAGCCACACTGAAAGACTTCATGTAAATCTCCTTGTTGTCATTTGAATGAAACGAAAAAGAGGGAATAAAAGACAGCTCTGACTGACAGACTGAAGGAGGCGGAGAGGAAGCACGAGGATAGGAAGCACATTTGTTGAAGGGAAACAGAAGAGGAGTGAAGGCAGTGTGAGGGCAGAACATGAGATAAAAAAAAAACAGTGGCTGGAGAGGGTTAGAGGAGAGGAAAAGATGAGAAAAGATGGGATGATGGGAAAAAAGAGAGAGGGAGAAGAGATGAGAGGGGAGGAGAGGAGTATGTGGGCCTGAGAAAAGCTCCCAGATGTTTCTCAATGCAGCTAATCTGCATCCTAATAAGTGAGCAGGAAGCTAATCAACTCGTACAGTTCTGCCTGTCAGTCTCTCTCTTCATCTCCTACACACACACACACACACACACACACACACACACACACACACACACACACACACACACACACACACACACACACACACACACACACACACACACACACACACACACACACACACACACACACACACACACACACACACCATGAGATGCTTGTGCAGAGATACCCCCACCACCTCCCTCCTCCTCATCACCCACCATTTTATCCCTCTTTCTAATTTTGGAGTTTATGATTTCTCCCATCTCCTCCCTCCTCAGAAGTAATCATCCATCCATCTGTCGGCCCAGCAACCACTTTGTGCATCGTTGTTTCTTACAGCTTAGAGTGGAATACCACTTTTTAATAATCATGCACAGCCTTTCAATCCTCCGAGAAAATCTGAAATAATACATGTAGAACTTTCTTTGAATAAATCCAAAATGAAGTAATTAATTTCCAAGGGTGGTCCTTATTGTGCTGAACCAACGTCAGCGAAAAGAAGAGGAGGTGCACCTTCAGTCTGTTCGAAGGCCATGTCTGGCTCATGTATTTGCAACAATCTGATCCGATATGTGGTGAAAAGGGACGGACCCTGAATAGCAATACGTTTTCCTCTGCACTCCATCGTTCACTTTCTCCGTCTCACCTGAGAAGACCGCATTTTAATGCTGTGACGATTATGACGCACTGCAGGATCAGTCTTGGAAGGCTTCTCTTTAATATACGGTGGCTTGGATTGTACCTCATTTGTAATGTATCTTTGGACGCAAGCGTCTTGAAGGAGGAATACTATCGTGAATGTAAACGAGTCCACTGAGACAGGCTTGGGTATTAAGACCTTGGACCAGTAAAAATACAGCAGGACTTTATCTGAAGAGATTTGACCCAGCCAGGCTCAGGTTATGAGTCACATCTTGGATACTGGGAACTTAGTAAACCTGTGTAGACCTCAACTTAACTCCTAGCTCTGTTTTCTTATGTTGTTCATGTTTACCATGATCAGTCTGATAGTGTTAAACAGTAGTATGACACTTTAAGAAGTAGGGATGCAGATGTACATGTGAAAGTCCAGTTCAAAATGTATCTTGATTTTATGGTAACACATCAGTACATTTTCCATTCAACAAGGAAAACAAAGAAATTCTAAATTTCTTGTAATTAATTTGTACAACAAACAGTGTCTCATGCTCCAGACTTTGGCTGTAAATATTGAAGGAATAGTATAATAGACATTTTGGAAAATACACAGATACACTTTCTAAGAGTTTCATGACATCAGTACCACTCCCAAAACCGCGGTCGGTTTGTCTGCATGTTTTGGTTTGGGTACAAACTTCTACTATTTATCCTCCCACGATACAATTAAAAGCCTCATTACCTCATTACAAAATAAACGAGAGAAAATAGTGAGGAAGGGAAAGGGAAACTGAAACAGCTTCACTTGGTCTGTAATTTATTGGGTGCTTGCTAAATATTTTCATAATAATATAATTATACAATGCAAAGCTAAAACTAAAAGCCTCACTACATCCTTAGACAAATAAGCGAGAAACATATAGTGGGGAAGAGAGAGGGTCAGAACAAGTGGGAGAGAGAGGAAGAGGAAAATGGCGGAAGAAAAAAGGGTAAGCGTCAAATTAAAGGTCAAAAACAAAAACATATCACCTGATCTGGATTTTTGTTGTGGTTACTCAATTAAAGACAGATACAGATAAAACTCTTTAAAGCAATGTGTCAGTATTTCTTAATTTTCAATACAAATGTAATAGAAATGTAAGTAAAAGTTAGTTACAAGCAAACTTATGTCGATAACACTAGCATCAGCACAGAAAACACACACACATACACACACACAACTACACACTTAATAACCACTGACCAACCACTCTAAGTTGAACTTTCTTTGAAGGGGTGTAAAAAAAAAAGAAAGACATATAGGTCTGACATGCTTTTTTCTTTAGCTTTCAAGTTGTTTTTTTTTGCACAATATGACATCCTATCTGTCAAGTCTTCCACTGGTCTGCAGCTACACTACAAAAAACATCTCACCTGGTCCTAAATTATATATGCTCCTTTGGCAACAGAGGTTAGAGTGTTGATGTAATGCGCTAGTGAGAGAACTATTGCGTATGGGGCGCATGAGAAGACATGATGTCAGACCTGTGCAGGTTCAGGTCATCTCAGTGTGAAAAACCCAGCGAGAGTCCAAGCCTCTGGCAGGCAGGAAAGGCAAGGCCGCTGTCTGAGGCCAAACTGTGATGGATTTATCCCGGGAAGTCTGTGTGCATCATGGGATCTTACCTTTCACTCACAAAACTGTACACACACACACACATACACACACACCGAGCCAGACACAAAGTCAATCCTTCAGCGGGTGTTGTTCAATAATGCTCTGGGGAGGGTTGAGGGATGTCGTCTTGAGAAAATAGGATTCCATCTTAAAGAACGGAGGACTGGATCAGGCTGTCTCGCAAAGACACATCACCGGTTGACATAATGTGTCAAGTCTGAGTATGAAGTTCACACACTCAGTCTCACTTATTACAGCGTAACGCTATCAGCTACGCTATCAGAGACGTCTGAGAAGAACGGTAAATAAACAATTTACCCTCGGGGGGTTTCAAGGGAGGTGTGGGGCTATTAAGCTGCATTTAAGCTAACGTTCACGAGGGAGACGAGTGAAATGTCGACAGGGTGTAACGCTTGACAGATACATTTTTATTTTGGTTTGCCTGTAGTCGGCATATGTAATAAGCGAAGTTGAATAAAGAGAAGTAGTAGGGGAGCTGACAGTGTTTGCATCGATGGGGGAAAAAAAGCAGGCATTCGGGTGGTGGGTGTTTCTATGTGTGTTTTGTTTGATGTGCCGCAGCGAGACAAGACATGGATAACGAAAAATGAACAGCGGTGGCACAAAAGCAATTCATGGTACAGTGGGTGGTAGGACATGTCAAGGTCACTAACATACACAGAGGCACTTACTTTTACAATTTTTTGAAATGCACGTAGAAAAGTGTTATATTTTTGGCTTTTTCTCAAACTTAGTCAGCATTAATTTCCAATTTAGAGCACAGAGCTTGTTTCTGTTGAGTTCTCTACTTCTTACAGGCAGAGTACACCATCAAGTGCCTCCTCTAATATAAATGGAGTCAGCAGCCGACTTCTTTCCTGCAACACATGCTGAGATTAATGCCATTTCCCCGCTTCCCCTAACATCATTTTCACTGGGGAGCAAGAGACAAAAACGTTTAAAAGGCTGAACTTCAGGAGAATGAACATGTTCATCAACATGCTACATCCATCAGTCTATCACTACAATATGACTGATGCTGGGTTTTCATTTAGAGACCACAGAGAAACGACAGAAGCTGTTTTCAGTTGGCGAACAACAAAACTGCGTATCACAATGAACATCTGGTAGGGAGTGGTACAGACAGCCGGACTGATGTTAATGACAACAGCTGTAGTTTTTGAAGTCTTCTTTCATTTGTTACCACACAACCCCCGTCTACGACTGGGCAGCTAGGGCCACAGGAGTTACTTCACAGAGAACCTCTACCTATCATTTGGCCCCTTCTTGCGCTCTGTGATCACCGGTACTGTTTGTATTGCAGTCAAAATCACAAAATAGCTGCTCTCATTTACATATTTTTAGGTTTCTGTTCTCAAACAGAGTGAATATGAAACAGTGATTGAATTGTGGATTATGAATACTCCTTTTAATGGGATAAGCTTTGATCGATTTGATATGCTTCAAAGTTTAAGTGGAAGATTCAGATGAGTAGTCACAGTCCACCAGCTGTCAGTCATTTACACTAACAAGCTAGCTCATTACTACTTATAAACTAGCTCAGCAAGATCCTTTATCTAGAGACAGACTCACCACTCTGTTGATGGTTTTGAAAATATAAATGACACTATTCACTCTCTCTTTTCTAACATCATGATACAGAGTGGTTCACTTTTAGATTCCACAGTCAAATCATATAGAGAGCATATTACCCAGAGAACAGCCAAGAACTACATTTTGTAATTTGGTCCACTTCATGAATAACAATTAATTAAAGTTAAAAGCAGTGATGATCTGGCCATCACACCCTCATGCAGTTTGGTTGCGCCACAGTGTAAGTGCTGTTACTAGGGATAAACATGATGCAACAATGTATTTACCAGAGGACAACCGACACGGATTTTCATGAATATTGGACGATGCACATAGGAGATAACTATCACTTCCTGTGTCCACTATGCGGCGCTAGAGAGTAATCACTAATTATATATCATGTTGCTGTATATCACGCGTAGACCACACTATGTACATTTCATGTAAATCAGATGATGTTTGTCACATATGGCTGACTTCCAAATTTTATGAACATCACGCAACTCTTTCAAATCAAAAATGTTCAGTTTAAAAATGCATTCATACCCAATATGGATACATGACAGTGAAATACAAACATTTGTTGACTGGCCATAACAGACTTCTACTGGGAACATGGAAACCAGTGGCTCCTGCACCTGCAATCTAAAATTACGTCAGTCTAGCTTTTAAAATAATTCTACCTCAAATGCTTAGATGCAAGTCAGGACACAGGACAACAGGGACATCATTTAGCTTTACTCCCTTTAGGAGACCATATTGTCTAGTTCAGTGGTTCCAATTCATCTAATGCAAACTTGCCTGATCTTCTCATTAAACCACACCTGCTCCCCGTGACACTCTGCAAACTCTGCCAAATTCCTGAAAAGCACTAATGCCACTTGGCTACTTCATGAACACTGCTTGAATCAATACAGTCTGATATGGCAGATATCAATTTCAGCAGCTCAGAGTGATGCAAACAGTCCTCATCTTACTCCCACCATTGAAAGCATTTAGCATCATCAATCAAAGTTTGGCAAGGCTCTGCTCCCTCCCACTTCAAGGCAGGACTACAGTGTGTCATTCAACTGGCTGAGACAGTAGTCTGCTGCTTGCTGCCAGACATCAAAGACCTGCATTAGACCGCAAATCAAGGTATCTCGCTGTTTGACATCATACCCTGTGTGATGCATCGGTTCTGGTTCAAATGTATCAGTCCTGAATCCTGCACCATGCTGTTACTATACAGTAGGCACTAACATACACAGAATCAGACACACAATAGTATATGCTGTACACCTATCCTCTTTGTCAGTTTGACAATTTAAAGTTTGTTAAATATTAATGTATATAATTCTCTATACTGGTATTATGAACTGATTCAGCTCAATCTACTATATCCCATTTTGTGACTGAGGAGCATCTCCTACTTTGTATTTTACAGAGTGAATGCCTGGAATGTTTTTTTCATGAATGAAGAGCATAAATCCCTCACTATGCATCCCAGGCAACATGTATTAGACGGCACTAATCTGTGTGTGTATATGTAATACTTGGCAAAGAAAAATAGATTCGGATACTATAAATGTGTAGGTACATGGGTGATCTGTGTGTACATGTGCATAGTGATGATTTATGTCTGTGTATGAGTATGTGGGCAGAGGAGCAAGTCTAGCCCCTCCCCTCCCCGCAGACAAAACAACTGTTCGCCAACTGTGCTGGAACAGAAAGGGATGAACAACGCTCCTTTTCCTTCTAATGAGCAGAGCAGAGTGACAGATTAAACTGTGCAAAGGCCCACCCTAGAGTGGAACTATTTTTGCTTTCCTCAAATGTCACCAGGTACTAACGCTGTACCAACATTTTGACTTCAAAAGAACCCGTCTCGATATTTACTCAAATGCTTTTACGAATAGAAAAGAAATAAAAATCTATTAAACTGCGAAACAAAAGCGGCGAGCCAAAAATATTGAAACTATTTCTGAGCCTCTAGAACAGATATTGAAGCTATAGATGTTTCTAGTCATACATCATTTATGAATCCTTCATTTAAAAAGTGTGCCTAAAATACAGCATAGACAATGCGCCATTGATATTTATCTACTGCGCCACAGAATTAGTGAACAATTAGTCATTGTTGCATAAACAGGCATGAATATAGAATATAAGGGTTTAAATCTATTCCTCAGGAATTTCGATACCTATTTTAAGTTAAAAGTGGAAAAAGACGGAGGGGGAATACATGCAATAAAGAGACATGAGGGCCGCCATATAGAAAGTTGAAGTAGGAATACAATGATTGTTTTATTTTCCCTAGGATTGTTTTTTTAACTATGATAATGATAATAATGCTGTTGATTTTATTTTTTCATTACTATAATGAACATTTTGTATGAAATCTGTTGGAAATCTGTTGTGGAATATCAGGAACCACACAAAATCCACCAAAACAAACAATAAACTAACAGTTAAGATTGATAGTAAACAGAAATATGGGACACAGTGTCTCCCTCTTAAATTGTATTGGAGGTACAATATGTGAAATTTCATTGTGTCCTTTCCAACAAAGAAAACATGATCACTTTCACGTTGTAGCCAATTACACTGCTTCAACTTGTCATGGATGTGGCATCGCCAACGGCACCGACTATCCTGGGAGCGATGTGTCTTCAAGTGCTGCTTTTATATCTTTGTTAAAAGTAATTTACACACTTATTGGAAAAGTCAGGAAAGAGGTCCGTGGCGGTATTAAAGATGACCTTTTGAGAGAGAAAGAGCATTTACGACAGCTGAATGTGCTGACAGTGACTACTTTAAATTAGACTGATACAGAACTAAAAGCTCAGACAAAATCCATTTTTTCACCAGTGACAGGCTAAAAATCGAAATAATATGACAGATAATAGTCATAGCCATCTGCTTTCCATATCTGGGAAAAGAGCTTCTCATGTTCACTTATTTTAATTGGTCTAGGAGGAGCTGTTAAGGTAAAAAAAAAAACAAAGAAAAAATTTTCAATTGTATTTTCCTGTTTGTAATATACAGAGAAGAAGAAGACAAAGAGAGGCAAAAATAAAGCAAGATGACTGGGTTGAGGAAGATGTAGTGTCTTCCCATGGTGCTCCTCTCTTCTCCTCCTCCCTGTGGTCTGAGCATGCAGAGAGGAGGGAGAGACAGAGCACGCCGGGCAAATCGGGGACTTACCCATCACTTTAACGAAGTAGGCATCGGCTTCAAAATTGTTCTTCAAAGCATGGATGATCAAGTCTTTTTTGCCCTCTGCCTGGCTTAGAACCAGCATGTCTAATATACCCTGCAAATGAAGACAGGCATATAGATAAGGGACAATGAGAGCATGGTGTGTGTGTGTGTGTGTGTGTGTGTGTGTGTGTGTGTGTGTGTGTGTGTGTGTCTTCTGATGTACATTTCTATCCCTCTAAAACGCTGGGTGACTGATCCAGCACTATCTTATCATCTCTTTTCTTTCCTCTTTCTCTCCTCACTACATCTCTCTCTCTCTCTCTCCCTTTTATAAATTCTCTCTCAGGGGTGAGTGAGAGAGCCAGAGACAGACAGGCCACATTAGCACTAATAATTAATTCTGATAAGCACAACCACATACAGTACATTGCGGTGCAGCTACTGTACTATAGGCAGTCATTCAATATGGGTGTGAGTCAGAGTGTGTCTGGGGGCCTATGAATCACAAAAAAAGAAGGATTTAGAAAGTATATATATGTATACTGAATGTATGTGAACAAGTGTGTGTGTGTGTAACTCTACTAGTATGTGTGTCTTCTTATATTTCACAAGTTGCTTTGTGTGTACAGGTAGAAATAACTGAAGAACATAACAATAGTGAATTCTATAATAATAGCATGTATGTTAGATGTGCAAAGAAAATATACAACAGCACCATGTTTAGTAAATGCAACAGCTGGTTAAAAAGTAGGCTTCAACATAAGCTTAATGTGCTTTTAACTGCAATCCTGATAACATACAAGCAATAAACTACTTGCAGCATTGTTCTGTCCTCAGTATAAATGTGGAGTATTGCTTTTGAGAAGGAAAGGAAAAACCATAAACTCTAATCATTTTGTTGAAGCCGATGTAGAAAAAAAGCTTTAGCAATCCAATTGTCTGCATTAGAAAGGAATCAAATGTTCTCATGTGCTCTGAGGTTTATTCATTTTTTCTTCCCCATCTGGTGTCAACGTCTTTAATATTGTAGAAATGTTGACAAAGTGATGTCATTTTCGCTGCATGTTTAATGTTCATATTTCCTGCTACTATCACGGCTTATGACAGAGGTAAGACGAGGCAGATGGTGTAAGAGGAGGAGAAAAGTGGGTGATGGAGGTAATGTGACTGAAATGAACAAAAGACAAAACTCAACATAAACTACTCACATCCTCATAGATGTCAAAGAACGTTGCCATGACGGCATTTGGGATGGCGCCCAAATCTGACTGGTCCCAGTGGATGTGGAACATTCTCCCTATGCTCTGACATTTGGGGTCGTTGCAGGGTACGTTCTCCAACAGGAAGGCCTGCTGACCGCTGGGAGACAAGAGGAGAGAGAGAGAAAGAAAATACATGTTATTAACTGTGATGGTGTCAATGAAGCACCATTAAAGCCATCAGCTGATCAGTCCAGCTGGCTCTCAGCTGATCAGACCAGCTTTCTGTTACAATTAGCAATTACGTTCAAATATATGCATGCACTGTGTATATAGTCTATGTAGGTCTGTAGCGTCTGCAAAAGTATTTCATTGTATTTTCATTACACATGACAGAAAAAGATGAACTTGAATAAGCCAGCGACCTTTGTTTCAGAATCTGTGGATCACATTTCACTGCAAACAGCTCTGAGCTGGGAAATGAACAATTGTCCTTCACCCAATGAAACAGAAGTAAGGTGATTTTCTCTTAAAGCTACATTTGTCAAACCATAATAACAGAGGCTCATCACCCCTTTACAACTAGGAATTATCAGTATCAGAATAAATGACATTCTTCAATCAGGGTTTCGTATAATACAGTACAGTACAGTACAGTAGTCAACAATTTATAGATAAAATAGTGACTCTCTTTGTCTCTAGCTTGACAGGAAGTTGGTTGCTGTCGTCAATGTCTCCGAGAATGAGAGCTGCCTTAGGCGGGAGCCCCGAGCACTTGTAATAGTACATGATCCATGGGCTCAGGTCTCTTGCAGCGCTGCACATATGTCTACTTCTAATGAGGAATAAATGACCTTGCTGCACAGATACAGCAAATCAAAAAAAGCACAACAAAATATACAAAAAATATGTTGCACTTTGTCAACAAACAAGTGAAATCATTCTTCATGTTTGATCATTTGTTTCATTAGGTACATACTGTAGCAAGCTTTGCATTGAACTGTGCTGCTATGACTCCACACAGTATTTGGCTTCTTTTTGTAAAGCTGGACAAGTGGCGAGTCATCTAAAATAAAACTCAATCTAACTTCTTCTCCACCTCTCTGTATATACATTGTGCGCTCAGTCTTTATCACCATTTCACTTGGATACTCTAAGGAGATTGAATCCTCCCCTTCCTCTATCTATGTGTCTTTCTGTCTTTGGAGATGGCTCTCTGTACCTGTTCTTAGATCTCTGTGGGAGTGGCGACCTGAAAAAAGAAGGAGCCGGTTTAAAAATAGAAAAATTGTGAAAGCCCTCCCTTTCCCTGGTTTTTAGATGACTTTTTTTTCTCCACCCACACACTCTATTCCATCTATTCCAGGTGTCTTGGGAATGAAGGTGAAGGCAGTCCACTAGCTAAAGGCCTGCTGGGACGTCTGTCATTTAGGATGCTTTAAAAATGTGAAAGACTGTATTAGGTAGTGTTGGAAAAACAGGAAAATGGGCCTCATGGTGTCAGAGAAGGGACACGGCATAAAAAGAAGGCAGAAAGGAAAATACTGCATGTGCGCTTGGATAAATTGTTATGTACTGCTTAACATTAATATCAGGCTGTCAGTCTAAGCAAAACAGTGTTGACTTTGATACGGCTAAAAGGACATTTTTAATGGAATTTAAATTCATACGATGGATGATACACAGAGAGATAGACACAGAGAAACAGATAAATGTGGCTTGCGAGTCTTTACATGTCCCTATCACACGACATGACGGCACACGCTAATCTTGTTATTGTATCTTCCACGAAAAGAGATGGAGACAAAAATGGAAAAATTCACCATGCAAACAGTAAACCGTGATGGAGATGCTGATGATGGCGAGTCTCACACAGTGTGACGTACTCTGCAAAGCATGGACACTGTTTGCTATATATATATATATATATATATATATATATATATACTGTATGTGGCAAATATCAGTGTCATAAATGCTGATATTACACAACAGCTGGCTCCAAACAAGCAGTCCAAGTGGTACTTGAAATGTGCTTTGCGTAAGCCTCTCTAGCACTCTTAGCCTGGTGTTAGGAAAATGGACAGTAAGTGAAAAAGCAGTGATGGAGTGCCAGTTAACTAGCTTTGCTGTTATTATATTATTGTGGTTTTTTTCATAAAGTGTCTAACGGCTGCTTTGATTTCTGTTTGTCAAAAAAAAAAAAGAATTTTAGCAGTGCTGGATAATTTGATACAACACCAGTACTACATGTAGTAATAGACCTTATTGTTCTTTATTCTAGTCATCTTTATTCTCTTGTGTTACTTTGTTTTGATTGTTAGAGTTAAAAAAAAGAGTTCCTTACGTCATCCTATGCCCTTTTCAAACATTTAATGGTTATTATTTTTGTTGTTTATCTACAGTTTGCTATCATTTCAGTTCATCCAATCACCTGCCAAATCTTTGAAAGTGCCTGTCCTTTCCCAAACAGCTTCCATAGAAGACTTTTTAGACGGTTCTGTGTAACAAACTACCTGCCGTCAGGTTAATAGTGCATGACATTAGGAGAACATGTAGAAGGCGAAAGTTAACAAAACCTCTGAAATATTTTACACACAAGCTACTAATATAAAAAATACACTATGAACTGAAATGAAAACTGAAATGTAGGCTCAGACCAAATCCGGAAGTAAGATATCTTTCTGTATGGCCGACTGGCATACTTGCTCCCTGGTCTGGCCCTTAAGTTGTTGTATTACAGTATTAATAATTTAACCTTTTGGTTTTATCTGTAGGCACTATAATACATATTATCCATAAGTCCATAAGGTGAAATAAGTGTTACCCCCTGGGATCATCTGCCACGCCCTCTATTTCTAATTCAGTGCCTCTCTAACCTGCTGCCACTCCTCGACTCGCTGTCTCCCACTCTCTCCCTGTGTGCATGTGTATATATATATATTCTGATATATATGCATGTGTGTATGTGTGTGTGTGAGTCAAGGCCTGCAGGTGTGCTGGATTCAGAGCACAGCCACACCAGCTGCATTTCTTCTCTGTAATCAAGCCTCTACAAATACTCAGCCTTGCCACTTCCACTCTGTGAGATTGCAGGCTCTGCTACCAGTCAGTGTTGCTACGCTTCCAGCCGATTTATTACCAGATTTGCTATTCAGCATATAGTTCATGTTGCTCGTTGTACAGTGCTCATCCTGTTCTCCGTTTCCCTCGTAGTCCTACCTATTCTGACTCCGGTCCCTGTTTCCTGTGCCTCATCTGCTCAAGCCCTGCTGTCCTGCCCTCAGCCCTGCTGTTCTGCCCTGGAACCCTGCATTACTCAGTCTCTTTGGATCTCACTCTGGACCTGCTTCCTTTGCCCCTTACTGCTCCTGCCCCAGCCTCAGTCCCTGGCTCTCCACTCAAGCTTCCCCTAGTCTAGTAGTAGTAATTAATTTATTGGAACCAATTGATTATTGATATACTGTACCAGACTAACCCTATAGCTAATTTTCACCTGCAATCCCTTCAATAGGTCAATATTATAACATCTTACAAACAGTACAAAGCAGAAAATCACACAAAGCTACACATCCCTGTTCCCTTGTCTGTGTCTGCACCTTAGTTATTCTGTTCTGCATGACCATGTAACAATAATAGTCTTTCCTTGAATGATTTTTCCATCTTTTAGTAGAAGTGGAGGTGATTTTTAGCTGCATCCAACTGAGGGGAAGCAAATTATGGCAACATTTCAAATTGATCCGTTTTTCCCCCTGACACTTAGCTGGTATCAGCAGCTTGCTTTGCAGTATGTGGAATAATTGCACTCTGCAATGTTCTGTTCTTTTTTACAGGCAGCTAAGAGTTACATTATTCTCATTAAGTAGGTGAGGTTTGGATTCAGCCGCTAACAGGACAAGCATCTGTATTTAAAAACAACCGTAAAGCGAAGGAATTTAATTACTTTCTAAAGCGGACACATAATGCTTCAGGCACACAGATTAAAATAATGTCAGTTGAGATGACAATTTTCTCTTTAGACGTGCTGGTGTTTCAGAATCTCTGCATCTCTTTGAGGTGATGGGGTAGGATGGGGTTGGATTAACTGACTTTGTCTGTGATCACACATATACTAGCTGGAGCTTTAGTTAAAGGTCACTCTGTATAATACATCAATATTTGTCTGGGCTAGACTTTTCGTATCCGTATCATTAAGGCTTCAAGTTAACAGCACAGCAACCACAGAATATGAGCGGTTGTTACTATAGCAGCACCTGGTCAAGACACACTGTTAATGGTGGGCATTGAAATCTCAATTTCAAAGGGGTAGCATGTGTGTGAGTGTGTATGTCTAAAGAAAGAAATGTAACTGTTACAAAGTTTGGAGTCCAGAAAGTCATTTGATTGTTATTCACTGTTGTGTGAGTGTCCTTTCTGAGATCTTTGTACTTCAAAAGAACCTCTCTCCAGCGCTGCAGGGGCGGTGATGGTGGAGATGAACTCAAGGTCATGAGGTGGGTCGTACACACACACACACACACACACACACACACACACACACACACACACACACACACACACACACACACACACACACACACACACACACACACACACACACACACACACACACACAGTACAGTACAGTACAGTACAGTACAGTACATCTATTTCAATAGAGATATCAAAGCGTTGCATCCTTGGTAGTAATACTAGTACTATTACTACTGCAGCCAATAACCATAAACATTGAGACCTGCAGGTTTTGGATGCTGATGCACCAGTGTTATTTTTGTTAAAATAAATCCATATTTGTCAATCAGTAATATTGTGACATTCTGATTGTTACCTGACATTCATAACAATGTAGTGATCACTGGATATCTCATCATTAGATCAACTTATCAAAATTAATACATTAATCACCATGATAAAAAAACAATACAAACCAATAGGTCCAAAAAGTTGGAGAAAATGACTATAACTATCATCACTTTCATCTTGGGTCAAACACTAGTGTGTGTGTGTGTGTGTGTGTGTGTGTGTGTGTGTGTGTGTGTGTGTGTGTGTGTGTGTGTGTGAGAGAGAGTGGGTTAGTGCCTGGGGGTTTTGATTATTGTATGAACCTGGTGTCAGCACTGATGTGTATGTGTGTGTGTGCCTGTGGGGGAGTCTTCCATTGTTCCTGGCTCTACCTGCCTCCCCCTCTAATTGGCCTCTGGAGGGGCAGTTGGCTGGCAGGAGGCTGACCAGCTGATCACACCGATGACCCTTCTCTCCCTCCACCTCAACAGCTCCAAAAGGCCACTGTTACCTGCCCGACCTTTAACATTACCCAATCTATCCAAACGCTCATCCCTCTATCTTCTGCTCATCTCCCTCCAACTGAGGGACCGCACTAACCTGTCCACCTCCTCCTTTTCTCTTCTTTCTTATTCACTCTAGATCTCCATCTTTCCATCCATGTGCCCTTTTTTCCCACATTAGTGCCCTTTTGCTCACCAATCACAAAACCAAGGACACTGTTGAAAGGCCTTCTAGCCACATTTTCACTAAGCATGGTGTGGGTGCATTTGATAATGCTCTTTCAGTTTTGATGATGAAAGCAACACAGCTGCAGACTCCTCTCTGCTGCTTTTACAAAATGATCTCTCCCTCTCTTACCTCTCTATGCCTCTTGATGATGTCTTTCAAGTCAGTCAGACTTAAGGCTCTGACCACATGTGTACTGATATTTTTCTAAACAGACATTCCCCCAATAGCCGCAGCTAATCAGCTATCAGTTATGATTACTTTTCTTAAAGTTCCTATTTAATGCTTTACTATGTGAGGTGATGATAGTTATTGTCAGTAATGTCAGTTGCAAATCACTGTCATCTGCTTTCATTCTGTCTGTTTAACTTTCCATCTTGAGAAGCTTTCATGTCCTCCCTTGTTATTTTCCTTCACCTTTGTGGTTAAGTATGCAGCGCATACCGGCAGTTTTCAGAAAATCAAACTTCACGCAGAGAAATACAATTTTAAAAGCAAATAATAAGGAGAGAAAGCAGCTTCTTTGGGTTAAACTGAGCTCACAGAAAGAAGGACAGAAACCTATTTGTTGAGAAACGTGAAGTCAATATAGTAAGAAGAAATGGGATGAGCTGTATATTACATGATGTATTCAGTGCCATCATACAATGTTTGGCAGTTCTAGCATGTTAGTGTTTAGTGGGTATAATGTTAGCCATTTTAATTAAGCACATGTTTGTATACTTGTATTTGCCGATTAGCACTAAAGACAAAGTGCCTACCTTGGGGCTAATGGGAATTACTGTTGTTTTGAAAGTATTTGGTCATGAACCAAATAATTGGGTAAACAGAAATGTTGGCCTATGAGGGTACCTAATGAAAGGATCAGTGTTTTTACATATTATGCTTTGGGGATCATGAATGTCAGTGTAAACTTTAATGGCAAATCCATCCAATAGTCCAATAGTTAAGATATCTCAATAGAAAAACAAAAATGTCAAACTCATTACGGCTTTAGAGGACAAGTAAGGGGATCCCCAAAGTCATTAGGATTCATACTATTAGAAAAATGATTATCTGTACGCAATTTCATGGCAATCCATCCTACGTTTGTCTATATATTCCCTATATCCCTAAAGTCATTGCAATACACTGTCAGGAAACCATGAATGTTGTATATCTCAACATCTACTCAATGGGTGGCACACCCATTGAGTAGATGTTGAGATATACAGTGTCTCAATAAGAAAAAAAATTTGATTTGATGATGGTGCTAGAGAAAAATCCATTACAGTGTATGATCTAGTGGCCTTGAATATTTGTAACAGTCCTTGGCAATCGATAGTTTGACATATTAAACTATGAACCACTGAAATCAACTTTATTAGTGGCACTAGAGGGTTAGGGAATCATCAAAGCTAGTAGGATTCATCCTCTGGGGACAATGAAGGAATGTCTTTCAAGGCTATTCATCTAATAAAACAAGGCCTGGATTTAAAAGTGATTTCCAATTTTATTCAAAGTTCATTTGATGAGAAATACTACTCAGAAAATGTAGGATCAATTTCTCTCAGAGTTTGACCCATATAAAGAACTAAAAGTTAGCAACTTTAAGTTTGATTACTACAGTTAATTTTAAAATGTACAGACATTTTAGGGACTTTAACCCTACCCTGTTGCACACACACAGAGCTGTTGAGGTATTGAATTTTTCCATTGCTAACACACTCACTATAAACAGACTTTAAGACACTCACTAGACTAGCAACATTACATTCCATTCCATTCCATGTAGGAGTTGGTTTTACACTGCTACTTTTTCCATTCAAAAATAATATCTGATGTTGTCAACATCAAACTGTCCCTAAATATATAAGTTGTCCCCACTTTTCAGAGAAAAACCTCTCTCGGACCAGTACAGTAAACATTTTCGCATTTATTCCTGTCATCATCTATTCTTTATTCCTCTATAGTCTAAATGTCTATCTTTATTCCAGTGTTGTCATTAAGAGGCCAACTTTGCAGCAGCAATATTGGTCAGTATTTGGCAGCACATCATTCTTTACGTTGGGCCTGAGAGAATAACTATTGTCCCATCACATGAGCCACCAATTCAGCTGTGAAGCGTGATTAGCTTGACTCTGGGCCGGTGTGACATGATTGCGTTATCGCGGTAATGCAGTAATGTGGCAACTCTACATACACACTACAGTAAACTCCAGTTGAAGTGACTCAAACACAGATTAAACAAGTCAGCAATTGACAGATTGACAGTGAAAGAGAGAGATCAACAGGGAGAGAAAGAGACAGAGTCATTGGAGAAAGGTGAGTGAAGGAAAGTAGTGGGCAGGTCCACGTACATGAAGTGACAGCGAGACAGTGATATGTTGTCAAGGCCCCGAGGTACTGCGGTTTCTTATTCTGCTAGCCACTCTGGTGATGAACACAGGCGGTGACAAACGGTGACACACAATCAAAGTCAAAGTACATCCTTTGGTAGTGTCACTCCTTTGCATGGTCCGCCTGCCGTCACTCATTCTTTCATCGTCCCGGTTTCTCCCTGGCTGTTTCTCCGCCCTGTGTTACAAAGTTAACTTTCTTTTGTCTGTCCTGATTTTTCTTTTTGTTCAAAGACTCATGAAACAGCAATCCGCAAATGAGCTGGTTTCACACGATGTAAAACAAGACAGTGTTTCGAATATAATTGTGTAGGCCTGGTGGGCTGCCAGACCAACAAGAACCCCTGCCAGGCCAAAAAAAGAGATATTTTTCAATGCTATAAATAACACCAAATATCTATGTGTAGAGCAGGAATCCCACTACCTTTGGTGATCTCCTGACTTTTCCTGTTGTACCACAATGGGGCCGACTTTTATGGTTTTGCATGAAATGGCTTAATACTGGATTGACGTGAAATGTGGTACACTCATTCATATACCCCAATAAGTGGTGATCATCTGAATTTTCTTTAGCGTTATTATCAGGCCCAATATTCTGGTTTATGATCTAATACCTGCAAATCTAATTTTGGCATCTGATAACCCTTTAAACACATTAATCTGTGACTCAAACAGGACTTCCTAGATAGTATTTCATTGTTTCATATGTACCAATAAAACAACACACCCACACTAGAACTCTTTTTGATCTGAATGCTCACTTAGTCTTGTTTGATTCAACTTCCCACAGATGACCTATCAATAAGCTGTTGGTACTGTGTCTTTTTCCTTCCAATTTGCAGTTCATGTAGGTGATGCTCTGATCTGTTTGTTATCATTGCTCAAGCTAAATGCCTGAAGGATTTATTCTAAGAAAGGCCTATCAGACTGGCTGCTAAAAACAGTCAAAAAAGAACCGGATAAAAAACTGGATGTAGGCTTATTTACTATTGTGTTATATGAACCCATGACAGAAGGTAGCAAAACCAGAGATTTATTCATATGAACATGATGGAGATTATAATTTCAAAGAAACAGATGAGCTTTCTGTAAAATGAAGCACAGATACACACACCTCCGCAGATTTTGCAGTGAAAGCATTGCGGCGCTCCACACTAGAATACGGCATAATGATATTCGTTAAAACTAATCATCAAATGGCAAACACCCTCTTTTCATTATACTATTACTGAACGAATCCCTAGAAAGCCACTTAATTCTCTTTGTTTAGGAAGTCATCTGAGGCCAAAGCAGCCTTCCACCAACAAAGCTGCACTTTGGGAAGAAAAACACTGTGCAGGACTAACAAGGCAAATGTCTTTGCGTACTCCAGTTTCCACCCTGGTATTAGCAACAAAACCAAGATACAAACACAGCTCCAACATACAGAGAGGGATGGATTTTAAATGGCATTGCCTAGCAACAGCCTGCTAAGCTCTTGGCAGCTGCTTGGTCGGGGTGCATACTGATAGATGGAGACACACACGCACACACACACACACACACACACAGACGAACACACACGCATATACACTTGCAGCAACACCAAAACTTAATGTGACGGAACTTATCAAGGCATCAACTAGGTGAGGAGCAGTGAGCATTACATCATGTTTAACATTAATTGTTACTTTGCCACATGTGAGCTAGCAAAGCATGAGGTGTTGCTTGTCTTAAACTTCAACTCTGAGTTTCTTACATTTTACCTGAATTCAGCGTGAAATGAATGCAGAGTGCAGTGGATAAAAGGCAAAGACACAGATTAGACTGTCAGCAACTGTTATGCACAATGATTTTCTATGTTAAAGATCCCCTCCACACATTAGAACTTGTAAAAATACTCTGTTGGGAACAATAATTTGTGTCTGACATAGTTTTCCCACAAAAAACGATCACAGTTACCTTGTTAAAATCCTTAAAATGTCATCTATTCCTTTATACTTTCAGTAGATGAATGTGAAAACAGTCTTCGAGTGTCAAACTGCACATACATGATTTTGCACAGTGAAGGTCAAAACATCAAACTGAAAGAACAAGAAGGAAAACACATTTTTGAGTGGAAGGGGACAATCGCAATCTCTTGCTTGTGCGTACTGTACGCAACTATTGATATGTAACTGCTTGTGTCCTCATGCACACAGAAATTTCCAATACTTTCTAGCATTGTAGTTTGTATTGTGGACACATCAAACTAGGAATATATAAGACGTGTAGGTTTTAAACAGTGACCCTCAATTTTGTAGGCTGGTTGATGTGATACCTGCCTCTAAGAATTTCAACTATCTGTTGCTAACATGGAAGATGGTTTCTGTTAGGGACAAACAGCTCTGTATTGTTAGAATGTTTTTAAAGGTGGGTATGGGCCTGTAACGTAGCTCATCTAGTTAGTATGTGAAGCAAATGTTAGCTCAAGCTACTGGAGTGTAGAACTGTCAACAGTATGATTGGTCGCCAGTACCTAGCTGGTCAGATAAGATTTCCCACCAGTATGTCATTATTTCCGTAAGTTGACAGCTTTTAATAAAAATGACTTTTGAAGGTCACCATATTATTTTTGAAAGATATAGAGAATGTATAGAGTCACCCACTACTGTCCCTTTAAATGTGACTCAAATGTATGTATTTTAATAAAGAATCCAATATTGAAGTGTCATGGCCTCATGTTTTTTTTTTTACTTTTTTGTGTTTGTTCTCTTGGTTTCTAGTATTCTACCTCTGTTTGGTCCCGTTGATCATTTGGTTTTTACTTATTTATATATACTGTAGGTTGTGTAAGTGTTTTCTGGGTTTTGATTTCCAGTTTGCTTCTGTGTTCTTGCACTTCTCCCCAGCCCATTTACTCTCTCCACACCTGCCCTAAGTCTGCTTCGTTAGGCCGGCCTTGCCCTTTGCGTTTTTCCCCCTAGCCTTCACATCTGCCCTGCATCTTCCTCGTTAGGCCTGCCTTGCTCCTGGTGTCTTTTCCCAGCCAATCACTCCCAGTCTGCACTTGTATATTCCCTCATTAGTTCTGTCAGTATTTAAGTCTTGGTCTTCTGTTCAGCCTTTATTGGAAACCCTTTGTTTAGTTTGTTCCAGTTCTGCTCCATGTTTTCTGTATTCTGTTCTGTTCATTCTGTTTTGTTTTCCTTAATAATAAATACAGTTTCCTTCAGTCTCTGCATTTGGGTCCACCTGCTCCGGTGTGCGTTGTGAATAGGACTTTTTCTGTTTTGAAAAGGACAACCATGCAAGGCAACCAGCAACTGCTTTAGATATTTTGTCCTATCCACATCCGAACCAACCTAGCCTGGTAGTGTAGTTCTACACTGCCCTTGTCCTACTAATCTTGTCCTCTAACTGTGCATTTTGTGAGTGAGGCGATGTAGAGGCGTGACAGGCGGATCAGTGGGGGTGATACAGAAAGAGACGGTTTTCTGAACAGACCTTTGATCCTGCCATAAAAAAACATGTTTATAGCATGAAGTGAGACAGACAGTAGAGACAGAGACGAGTATAACAGACACTTGTAGTGATTTTACTGTGCAACATTCTTAAGGGGGAGTTAACGACATTATTCTGTTACTGCCAGCCACTCACTGACCTATAGCCTGAAGAATTCTACACAAAATGGTGCATATATGTTATATGTGTGTGTGTGTGTTGTACGTCTACGCCACATCTGCTTGACTCACACTCCAGCCACTCCTTTCCACACACGCTTGTGACATCTTAACGTGTACCTTAATGGACAATATCAGTTCCAATCACTAGTATCTGTAAGCATGAGGACTGTACAGCACATTGTGGCGTGGCTGTCATGTGACGGTGTGAGATACAACGGAAACCACTTAAGTTCAGCCATTTCCATCTGTGACCTCATTTCGTATTCCAGAAATAACTCCCTGTCACCACATCCCGCTACATGTAACGCGCACTCTCTTGCATACACAGACGCGCACGCCCCGCAACAGCCCAGCGGAGGGTAGAGTGTGACATTTAGACCTGTTTCTCCTGCGACAGGAGCTCTCATGAAGCTGGGGTGGACCATTTCAACATCAAACACTCACAGCCGGAAGCTCGATCTCCCCTAGGGCAGCGGATGAATAGAGAGTATGTGTGTGTGTGTGTGTGTGTGTGTGTGTGTTTCTTCCTGTCAATGTGAAGTCTACCTGAGTGAAGAGAGAAGCTGGGCTGCAGTGACAGACAATGCCATCTATAAAAACATTCTGGCAGACTAACTGAATGTGCGTACCACTATTGAGACTTTTTAAAACACTTTTGAGGGCTTATTCACACTATGCTGCCCTCTTTCTTTTCTTTCTTTTTTTGAGAAAAGGCACTGACAAGACCACATTTATTTTTGCCGATACGAAAATCGAGCAGCTTGACATGTGCTTTGTTTACCTAATGATTATTTGTAGTAGCTGCTCGCAGTACTTCATCAGTGCTACAGTCTTGAAAAGGTTTTTGCTCAAACCCCATAATTCATCCCAAGTGCTCCCACTCTGACTCACTATGGGGAGCAACAACTACTACAACTACTACAACTTCTGCTGCTGCTTCTGGGAAAGCTACATTATCACATCGGTTTTTAGGCGTCATTAATTAAGAATGGGCTGCTTATCTTATCTGTGATTGGCTACCTCATGAAAACAGTGCATGTAGTGTTACCTCGTCCAAAAATCGTACCTTTTTTATCAAACTAAACAAACAAAAAACTGGCAAGTGTCCTGGAAATATCGTCAAACTTATCCTAAACTGTGCATGGATATCAATTTCTGAGCTGGTTTCTGTTATTAAGGAGCAGCAGGTTGGAGAGGTGGTGTGTGAAATTACATCATCTGAGTCCTAATATTCCCTTATTGGTGCAGTAGGCAGCTGGCCTCATTAATTAAATTCTCGAGTGTTGTTCCCATACTTAATACTCTTTGCTTTGGGGGAAACAATGATGAAGAATTTGAGGAAAAACTTCACAGAATAGGCAGTATATGCTGGGAGAGCAACAGTAGTTAAAATTAGTTACATTGATTTAAAAAAAAAAAAAAACATTTTTTAACCTGTGAGCAGCAGAAACAAGTTGTAAACATTGTAATATTATCTTTTAAGTTAAATGATATGGTGTCCAGCAGTTATGGAGCTACCTTATCTTTCATTTGGAATTATGTCTCTCTCTATTTGGAAAAGTCCACAATATTCACTCACTCTTATTTTGATACTCCTGAAGGAAATATGAGGCTCTTAAGCTGCTACCTGCTCCACTGTGCTCACCAGCTAGTCTCTAAAACTGTGTCTGCTAGCCGTTTGGTGCTGAGCAGGTAGTGTAGTTTTTTGCCTGAAAAAAGCTCCCTACTGCAGCTGAACATAATGCCATAAGGCTGAATGGCTAAACAATGAGCTGTAGGCTCATCTCTATGCTACGCCTCTCACATCGTATATTCGCATTTGAAATATTGTTACAATAAAAAAATATTAATTACAGCTGCTTTAAGGTTAAACAGTTAAAGGCAGCTTATGGCAATTCTAATTGTTAGAAACATTACAACAGAAGATTTTTTACCTGTACTAGAAAACGTATGGTTATATTATTGAACACAGATTAGTAAATTCAATGATAGATTTAAAAGTTATCCATTCATTTATTGATATTTTAGAGTCAGTTTCAAACAGCCATCTATTCACTGTGTTGCTGTGTTGTTAACACACCTGAGCAATGTGAGTATAAACTCCCAGTCAGGGAAAAAAAGAGCGCTTCATGTCAACCATAAAGCAAAGTCTTAATTCAGCTTTCCTCAGAGGGTGATCTTACTGTACATTAACTGTTGAAACAGCAATGCTTGCATCGCCCTGAACAATAGCAGAAGTAGAAGTTAGCAGCGCTTGCTCATGTTTACAATGAGTTCTTCATTAACCTGCCTGGATGACTGAAGGGTAAAAAAAAGAGCAGAATAAAACACTCTGAAGGCAAGCTGGGTTTGGTTTTTCAAAGAAAACCACACATAACTTGTTACTTTAATTTTGTCAACTGGCAGGAATCATATACGAGTTTGTTCCATTTCACCATTGTTTTTTTATACTTGGAAAAAGTAATTATACTGCTATTATACTTATATCTGGGTGGGCTGGTGTGTGTCACCTGCGATGCAGAGCCCACCAAAGCAGTACGACAGCCGATTCCCCCAAAACCGAATCACTGCTGGCAGCTTACAACCGACTGCAACTTGAGAGCTTTTCATGCGTTTTTTGTCTCCCTGCCTTCATGCAGCATCCTCCACAGACATTACAGTACTTTACACACACACTTGCCAACACAAACATATATTATCCTCCCTTTCTTTCTCCCTCCCTGACACACATGTACTGTACATACACGACCCCTCTCGCGAGCGATCCCTCCGAGAGCCCTAAAACCGTAACAAGGAAGATTTAATTAATTTTCAAAGTAAATGGGTGAGCAAAGAAAAAGACCCATTATCTTTATGCTGAACGGCGGCAAGTTGTGTGTGTTCCCATGGAGAGAGCATCTCTGGTGGCATTCAGGGGGAAACACTGCAGCTTTGATGTACAAAATGAGGGAGAGAGAGAGAGAGAGAAAGAAAGGGAGGGAGAGAGGGAACTTGCACAATATAATTGCTCTCCTGTGTGTCTGTATCCTTGCAATAAGAGAGCAGGCAGATGGTCAGTTTCTTGATCAAGGGCACGTCTGTGACAGTTCAACTCCCAAATTATTGGTTACAAGACTCCCATTGTGGTATAAATATTACATAGACAATAATAATAAATGTGTAAAAGTGTCCAAATCATCACAGAAACCCTTAAACAAAGAGGTTTTCCTGAGGCATTGTGCATTTTTGGACCCATCATATTGCACACTTTTTCTAATTCTAGGATAAATCAGCACAGCAGATATAGAGTGTGTCAGTGGAAAATTCTCAGGAGTAACCAGCTTTAAAAATCTAGTTTTGTAACAATTAAACAACAAAAGCTTCTTTCTGGAGTTGCAATATTGTGCAGAAATAGACAAAAAATACCAGTTTCTCCAGAAACAGTAGCCTCATACACTACAATAATCCTTTTTCCCTATTACAGTCGCCTTCTCCAGCAACAGTCAAGATCTGTCCACAGTAGGTGGCTCTATGTGTGTGTGTGTGTGTGTGTGTGTGTGTGTGTGTGTGTGTGTGTGTGTGTGTGTGTGTGTGTGTGTGTGTGTGTGTGTGTGTGTGTGTGTGTGTGTGTGTGTGCAGTAGGTAGTATTTACCTCCACAAGCCTAAAGGTGGTTTAAAAGGGCCGATCAGTATTTTTCCACTGACATCAGCTGGTCAAAGCAAAAAGAGCAGAGGGAGACAGTTGGCGCTGCTAACTGCTGCCCACGCCATGCTCAGAAACACCAAAAACAAAAAAAACACTCCAAGCACTTCATTATCAGACGAGAGTTTGAACACTTCCACGACTACAACGACGCAACGCAGCAGAAGAGTTGATCGATGTAAACGTGTCCAGGCCAGTAGATGTATAAATGCACTTTAAATACTGACAAAAATAAAGGATTTTGAGGATACCTGTGGACCTCATCGCCTACATACACAGTGTGGGTGGTGAGGTGCGCAAACCTTCAACTTAGCATCGCTTACTGTATGCAAAAGAAAGCTTATAAAACAAAGCGTTACAAGCATCCTGAAGGCACAAATTGCTCATCGTTGTTTTTTTGTGTGGCATCTCTTCACAAAGCACACAAACTCAATATCCTTTAATGTATAAAGACACTGAAGCATTATATCATTATTATCTTCTACCTGAAGCTGCAATTCTGTTTCAAATATATGAGACGATGGTGTCTTAAACTCTGAGACATAAAATTGCTCCATAAAGCCAATCAGAAGCACAAATCAGGAGATCGTGCCTGTCTAATAAAAATGTGCTGTGACATTTGAGGATGAGAATAATCGTTCTATAAAGAGACACCTGTTTGTCTCTGTTTGAATAGGACTTTAAGTAGGATCTGTATTGTATTTTATAGGTGGATGAAAACAATTACATTTTTCACTTGAGTCTCTAACAAAACAGAATGAACAAATGAAGTGAATGGTGCTTGGATCAGTGTTGTGCTATATACTTTTTATAAGCTCTAAGCATAATTGGCACATCAAGTATTGAATCAATAGTTGAACAAATTGGCGAATCAGCTGTTAACTGCTATCACACGCTGCGAATGGCATGAACCTTTCACTTTTACCATAGAAAAGACTTCCTACAAGGATGTCCCTGTAAATAATATATAAATATGTATATGTGTAAGTATGTCATTACATTTATAATGAACCTATAAATAAACCACTGGCATGGTTTATATACTGTACATACATATACTGTGATGAGTACATACTGTATAAATAAGTTTGAGAATCAAGTGTAACTGCATGATATGGCTATGGTAAACCAGTAAATTAAATTTAAAAAATAATGCCACTTTATCTATAACCCATGTGGGAAAACCTTAATAATTATATTGCCAATCTTGGCAATCAACAAATTCATTTTCTGGCTGCGAAATACTGAAACATAATCCACCACAGTGGGCCATACATTATTAATTACATCTAATTATTCAGCCCTCAAGAGAAAACAAGACAGTGCTGTAAAGAAGTAAGACAAGCATTAAATGAATTAATTAATCTTTCCAAGACAAAACATGTAGGTGACAATTATGCAGTTATTTTGCAGTTACTAGGAAACTCTGGGATCAAACAAACAAACAAACAAACAAACAAACACAAATCCAGTGAATCCAGCAATTTTCAATATTTTGATTTGATATTTATAGTCATGGGGAAACAATATGTAGTAATTTCTATATTCTTCAGGATGGAAAATTGTAGCTGCTGGAACCTAACTGTGATGTCTCCGGAGAAGGGCAGGAGCTTGTCATTGCCATGCCGTGTTGGTGCTCACTGACTCATACACTTTGAAATTGTCAGTTTGAAGGTTTCATATGATGGGAGTGACAGGGGTGCTAAGGCTGAAATATTACTTGGATGTTTGCCACACGCTGGTATATCCCCAGGAAAACAACAATTTCACTCTTTGCAGGACATTCAAATGATTATGTTTTTAAAACATTTTTTAAAATTAGGTAAAATAATTGTTTGTGTGTTTTGTTAAAAAAATAATGTTGTGTGAGCTCACATTTATACTGACATTAAGTTTTCAGTGAGTTTAAATGCACTGCAGATTTCCTCAGAGATGAACAGCGGGCTCAAAGCGCTCAGTGTGCGCATGCAGAGTTGAAGGCTGTTAAATCACTGTCTTTTTGTGCATGTCCATAAGGGCACAGTGGTGTAGCTATGGCCCATTGTAATCAGTTCTCTCATCTGACGAGTGGTCATCTGTTGAGGTTAAAGGTTACAGTGAATGATGACAGCTCCCGCTTTCCAATAGCCTCAGATCTGGAGGAATGCTGATCTGACTGAAGCAGAGGCTGCCTGGAAGGTGATCTGACTGTTGTTTTTTCCATTGCTCGAGTAACACATGCTGATGTTCACATTAGAAACATGCGCGCGCACATGCACACACGCATGCACATAATTATATCTAAGTCGCTTGAGGCAGATCACACATTAAAGCTGACCTACTGTATGTGCCTTTTAATCAGTCTATGGATGCGATACAGTGAAGTGGGAAAAAAACATGATTACTGCTGAGGATAATCCTATTCTATAAGGGCCGATGGCTGACACATACAATCTCATACCCCCATATCCCCCTCCCCCCAATGTTATTCCTGGAAAGTCTTGTTATTTACTGGTGTACTGTATCTAGCAATGCAGCAGCAGGTGGTAAATTCTCTGTTACTACAACCGTATGTTGTATGCCATCTGAAGGTTAGACGGTTGTCAAAGCTTCTTATTATTAACATGCATGTTGATGGTGGAGCTGTGTACTGTATACTGGCCTGAAATCTGATTTCATTTTACATGTTATAATACAGAGCTTGTCTGAGGGGTAGTGTGCTCTGCAACAATATTTATTTTGAAATAAGAAACGTGTGGGTCTGCTACAGCTTAGATATAATGTACCAACATTATGTACACAAATGACCAAGGACATGACGGTTTGCTATTAAACATGTCTAGGCAAATACTAGGAAGCATGTTTGAGTATTTTGAGTTTTTTGTTCCCTGGAAAATATTTATTGCTAACTATAAAATCTCAAACTGCTTTACTGATGGTTCAGAAAAGGTCAGCAAGAAACCACCTTTTGTGTCTGCACACATTTTCGATCAGAGGTATATGGCCCAAGCTAGCAAATAAAAAAATTACAGAAAAAGATAGGGGCAGATAGGAGAATTCTGTATTTTATGACAAAGTTTTTCATTTTTATTACTTCATGTTACTAATGTGATGATACTCAATAAAAAGATCTTACACAAAAAAGTCGATTACAATCTTAATTAATTTGGTCCTCCTGCTGCTTTTTTGTGTCTAGAGAACTGACCTAGTTTACCTGCGCTACAGCTGAACACATTAACATTCACTGCAAAATGCTGTTATACATAACTGATAATGACCAACATGACTGCTGGTTTTGATGTCTTAAAAATGAACGTGGGCTGAAGTTCTACCTTGCTTTGTTCCGTGATGTCTTTGCTTGTGGGCTGATACTTATCATCCAGTGTAGAGTGGAGGACAAGGCCATCAGGCAGGTGAGTCATGTTGTATTTCTTTCTAAACATCACTTCACAAATGGTTTCCTCGAATCAAACAAACAATAATGTAATAATTCCCATTATTCCTTTCTTTGAAATTGTAGCTTTAATTGTTATGTAGCCATGTTTTCTTTACTAGCTAAACCTATAACTGCATAAACATGGCATGAATGGTAACTCTAATATATAATGTATAGAAATGCTTCACATCCAGGAACAAGAAACTGATATTTTGACAAATAACCATGATAACATTTTTGTATAAAAGTAACGTTTTTGGCAGCTTTCTCCAGATTTATCGATGTCAAATATCTGCGACTTCTGAAATAACACGAATAACACTGCTCTGCATTGCAAACTTCAACTTAATACATTCTGTAAGAAACTGTTTTACTTCAAGTGCTGGTAGGGAAAATGGGACTAGCAAAAAAAAAAAAAAAAAAACCCACTGCATGAATAGTAAGAAACCAGTGTAGTCTCTGTCTTGCTGGGGAGAGAGTTAAGAATCTGGTACATAAGCAGTATACTGTATGCTGTGCAACCCCATGCTGTGTCATCTGCACCTGAAAGAACTACACCTTATCATCAGACTTCCTGCAGAAAGTTTTTCGCATAGACACAAGATTAAAAAAAAGGGAAAAGGTATCTCGTTCTTTAGCTTCATACTACTTTGGGTCTATTTCTCTGTCTCTTTTATTGTGTCGTCACTTGAGTCCCCAACAGCAGGGAACAACAACATTATATTCTTTGTTGTGCTTTAACAATGCTCATGTGGATGTGTGTGTGTGTGTGAGACAGAGAGAGACAGAGATAGGCTGGAGGCACTGTCTGTCCTGTGACCTGGATATAATGCAGACCCTAAGGAGTACAGTTTTAGGAGCTGCTGATAGCAATTACACAAATATGAAACCATAAACACACACACACACACACACACACACACACACACACAGACACACAGACACACAGACACACACACACACACACACACACACACACACACACACACACACACACACACACACACACACACTAAATCTGTCCTGCAGTTTTTAATGACTGTGTTTCCAAACAGTCTGTAAATGGATGATCAATCCTCCCAATGTGACTGTTACATAGACCTATGGACTACTACAAAAACAAGGAAATTGAAAGTGGTCTGCTTGATACTATGCTGGCAGAAACAACCATTTTTAATGGAAAAGAAAATGTGGTAGTTTAACATAGACGCAACTTACATAAATTCAACCATGACCAAAAAACAAGATCCAAAGTTAAGCAAAGAAAACTGTTCATCTATGTGCCAAAACATTAGAGAGACTAATGTTAGCCTTCCAAGATGGAAAGCACGGCAAGATGCAACTGAAAACTGATGTGCATGTGACTCGAACCGAACAATTGACAGGTTCCTCCATTGTTTTTTAAGTCAAACTAAATGCCTCTATGTCCACAGCTTGGCATTATGATCCACTGAATAAATGGAAAACTTGAAGTTCTTGGGGTGTTGATCACAGGTAATAGTTAGATGGAGAATCACACTTGGTTAATGTGGATTAGTAAAGCATCCACAGGGATGCAGGCATTGCATTGGACTGTCATCGTGAAGACAGAGCTAAGCCTGACGGCAAAGCTCTCATTTTATCAGTCAGTCTATTTTGAACTTTCACCTGTGGTTATAAGCTTTGCAGGGCACCTAGGGCCACCCTTAGGGAACAGGGTGAGCATCTGCTTAAGATGCCTCCTGGATGTCCCCCTAAAGAGGAATTAAGGGCACTGGGAGGAGACCTTTGTCAGACCCAGAACACACTGGAGGGTTTACATATCCCATCTGGCCTTCAATTGCTTTGGCATCCACCAAGAAGTGCTGCAGGATGGAAAGAAGTACGTCTGGACTCTATTTAGCTTGGTGCTGCCAGGACCCGAATCCAGATGAGTGATGAAATTGGATGGACAAAAATATAGCAGCAAAGCACAAATGTCCTGCTACTTGTGATAGAGGTGCAAAGTGGGGGGAGCTATTTTGGACGCCCTAATTTCCAGAAGAAGAAATCCCATTAATTCTTCCCATAGACGATGTGATGCGGCTCACAGTTCAGTCACAGTTCAGCACTTCTATGGGTTGGATCAGCATGCAACTCTTTCCGTTAAACAAATGATGAACAAAGGCCTTAGAAAATACATACTTTGATAAAAACTTGAAGGCATCCTCATTTATTTATAATATTTATGAAAAATCTTTGGGGTGGAAGTTACCTATGGCTCGCAAGAAACACCAAATCAACAAGCTTAAAATTCTGTAATGTACAATCTCAACTTCAATCAATATCAACCTTTAGATTCTGGGTCAATGTTGGATTAATTCAGCAACTATAATGCCCTGTTTTGGTCACAACTGCAGCAACAAAGCAGTCTACATTTTGTACTGCTCTGATTCACATCTCCAACTGGCTTCTTCTCCATGGCAACAGCAGCTGAGGCTATTGTATCATTTTGGAGCTGTCCTGCCATGCTGGAATGTTGATAAAAATGCAATTTCTCTGAAGCATAGTTGAAACAATTAGCTGGTGTGCATAACATATTTAAAATGTACTGTATATAAGATAGGAATGTTAAGTAACATGGAGAACATTGGAGAACAAATTGGGGAAAAACACTTCTGGGTACTGCAGCCCCTTCCACTTTACAACCGCTGTGAGGAGGTCTTGTAAAGAGTAAAGTAAGTGGGGCAATCAACAAAAAAGCATTAGTAAGACAAACATAACAAAATATGCTAATCAGTGGGATGTGACTAACAAACTCGAGCTATATCACAAAATAGCCTATTGCGTTATTAAACATTCTCCCAACTCGCTATTTATTCCTCCCGCTCCCTCCATCTGCTCATTGTTGCATTGATTCCACCTGATTACTCCAATCTCACACCCTCTCTCCTTCTGTCATCCTGTTTTGATCACTTAAAATCGGCACTCACTTCACTAGGAGGAGGAGTGATGTGGACTGGCAGGACTTTCATGTGAAAAGCTGCTATAAATAACCAGATGGAATGACGAAGGGGAAGAGACAGAGAGGAACGGGAGGGAAAGAGGGAGTTGATGGGAGAGGGAGTTAAAATAGACAAGCTAAGGGCTCTACAAATATTTAGTAAGCAGAGAGCTTTTGGTTAGAGGGGAATCAAAGTCCTGATGCAGGATGGACGAGAGAGCGCTGCTGAATCCAAAGCGAGCAAGTAGACGGGACACGTTTGATAAAATGTCTGCACATAAACAAAAACAAGCACATCCCATCACTCAAACACGACCTCTGAAACCCTGTGCCTTTACTAAAAAGAAATGACACAGATAAGAATGACTATGACTATATAGATTTTCTTCTGGGAGTACAACTTAACTTTGTTAACTCTCTGCACTCACACCAGAGAACATCCTGGTTAAATCGCTGACCCCTTTTGGGATTTACTTGCCTGGCTCTGGGGCACATCAGAGGTACTTAATTACGGGTCCTGATTGTACAGATTGATGGTTTCAAATTAGGAGACTTCCACAAGCTTCTCTAACCTTTCAATCATTCCCTTTTCTCATCGCCCTGACCTTCTTTCATCTCCCCTTTCCTCTTCTCTCATCCATATGCTGATGATGTGGTTTTAAATGTTACTGCTGGGGTCAGATACAGGAAAGTTCTTTAATAACGTCCGTGGCCCTGTACAGGATTACAATGCTCAGGCTTAACTTAGGGAAGAGATGGAGGAAGGGAAGAAAAAAATAGAGAATCTATAGCTTGTGTGATTAGAGCTGGTGAGACAGAAGTCATTTCTAGATGAGGGTGACCGCAAAGAGTTAAGCCCAACAGGACTTACTGATGATTATATGGAGCCTAGACAAGAAAGTAGGGTTCAGAAGTACTTGTGTGTGCAAGCCTTTGGAAGCTCATACTGAATGTCTTACTATTTCTGAAACAACAAGCACTCAAACCCTCTTTACCTAAAAAACACACATGCACAAGCACACACGCACACTCCCAGAACAATCTGTAAGCATAGACAATCACAGGCCTGACCTCTTCAGCAATCTTATCTTCATCTCTCTGAGGCCAGATAATCCACATAGGTCCTTCGACGAACACACACACACACACACACACACACACACACACACACACACACACACACACACACACACACACACACACACACACACACACACACACACACACACACACACACACACACACACACACACACACACACACACACACACACACACACACACTAGTGTGCACGTTGCTTATGTCCTAGCACATGCTGTAGTGATTTTTAAGGGCCGTCTTATCGGTTGCCATGTCCGTATGCTGAAAAACACACTCACCTTAGCTGCCTCCTTTCCCAGTGCTCTAGTAAACTGGATGGTAATCATTTCTTCACTCTAGTACAATGTCATATCTTCCTATTACTCAGTAACAATGCATATCATTATAAAACTATTGTAAAACTAACACTGTTCTCCAGCAATGGGCAGTTTGTTTCTGTGACATGAATATCAAAATGTTAGTGATACCATAAATGAATGCCTGGCCTTTTTATTTCGGTTTTGTGGTGTTTTAACTGACACGTCATGATTTATTGTTGAAAATATTTGATTAATCTTAATAAATCTGTATCATCACCCCTGTGTTCTGCTGTGTTTGATCACTGACTAGTGTATAAGAGTGAATTCTCTTTGGTTTGCAAAAACACCAGTCAGACAGCTGTGCAAAATGCATACCATATCAATCAAATACTGTTTGTAATCAAGATTTTTTACCCCCAGCATGAAACAGTGTTATTACAAGTGCAGTAATTACACAGGAATTTAATGAGAAAATCCTCTATGTGGCGTGTGTTTTTAAAAAAAGAAACATTTACAATTTTGAAAGCTAAAAAGATTTGCATAAACCATTTAAGTATGCATCTTGAGTTATTAGGTTCCATTCCATTTCGTGTTCCGCTGGAATACTATAGTTAGTATAATCTTATGAAAATGTGGGCTGTTACACAACAAATTCAGATGAAATCAAGTGTTCATGAGAATTGAGTGGATATGGATTAGTATGAAATCTATGATTAGTGTTTCCTCAAGCCAGAGTAATAATAATAAAGTTGCCATTTGCATGTAAGCTGTGTGCTACATAAAGAGCCTCTGGACCTGCATGGACAGTCTGAAACTATGTGCGAGTACACCAGCAGCTCACGAAGTGAGGCATAGAGCTGAAACAATTAGTCGAGGGGGGTTCAGGGACCTACTTGACAGGATTCCAAAGGGTCCCCTGCCAAGGAAGGATTAGTTTAATTTCAGCAATATGTACCGACTACTTACTGTACCCTAGTTATGTGTTTATTCTAATGAATGAAGAGTAATGAAGAAAATATTATCTACATCCACAGTATCTCAACTTGTTTTTTCAAAACACTAAGCCAGCACCAACAAATATGTACCCATTTGAAGATCCATCAGGCACACTCTTAAGTGGAGCCTTGGAGGCAAACAAGAATATGTGCATTTTCTCTCCTACCTGCCACTAGTGTTGCGGAGGACCACCAGGGCATCAGGGAAGCCATCCAGGTTGTAGTCCCCGAGGTGCAGGGCCAAGGGCTGGTTGGGTGTCCCTTGCACAAAGCTCCATACTGTATCCCTCTGCTGGAACTCAAACAGCACGGGTACCCACTGTAAAAACAGACCCCAACAAATTAGACATCAATCATTCATTAACTAATATAACAACAACAACAGGAGGGGAAAATAAAAGACAGCAGTAAAGTAAATGAGAAACAAAAAATTAAAGTGTATTAAGTCAATTGGAAGTAAAGTGGATTAAATTGCTTGTGTTTTAAAAATATATATATTTGAATTAGCATATCCCAATATGTGCATCACATTTATGGAGATTCAAATAATACAATTTAAATACTATTTACATAATATATACAAAAGTACAAAAAGAAACAAGAACAAAACCAAAACTGAAACAAACAAAAAAGCAAAAGCCCACATTAACTGTGAGCAGTCCTTCTACTCATTCCATATTGTTACTGTATTAAAACCCAAAAGAATTAGAAAAGGATTAAATAGAAATGTGTGCATATACATGTATACACCCACGCACAGATACATCCCAGTTGCATTTGGCTATAAATTTGTCACAAATAAATTCATATATTGTTAAGGTGTAATATGTTCATCCCTCCCAGTACTAATTAATACGGGATTCCAGATGTACAAGAATTGATCCAATTTATTTTGAGACATCTTCCACCGTAACCCAAGATACAGACTTAAAGGTTCAGTGTTATTATGAGACTGAGCAAGTCATAAATCTCTTTAACATTATTCTTAAAGTCTATAAACTTAGGACAAGCCCAGAGGACATGAACACATTTTGCTTTTCCCATGTTACATTTCATACAGACTGCAGTAAATGCACTTTCATACCTGAATCTGGTAAATTACATCACATGTAATTAATGAATGATCAGTGATGGATAGAATTACTTATTAATTCATCATTCAATAAGATGCTTATTGTACTCCCCATATCCATTTCCCATGAGCACCTGCTTGCGTTAGTAGAAGAATTATCTTTGGCCGTAATAGTAACTCAGTAACTTTTTATGGAATGAGATAGATTTAATTAATAATTCTTCAGAGGGAGCAGTTTCCAGCTTGTCTTTATAGTCAGGAACTGAACTGATATAACTACATCTTTGCAAATTTTTTTTATTTTTTGTAGTCCATACTCTGTCGCTAACTGAGTTAAAGGTTTGAATACTGTTCCATCATACAATTATTTTATGAGAGTCAACCCCACTTCCTGTCAGACCCCGAACCCAGAACCTGTACAGGTTGGGGGGAAGTGAGGGTTGTTTACCACAGATGCAAAAAAAGAAAAGGATCCCTTCAAAGTGCAGTGTTTATGTATTTTGTACCAAGAGCATACATTTTTTAACCTACAATTTATCTTTCACCAAGTATCTTTCATTAAACTGTCACAGTGTGACTGTCACCAGTGGTAGTACACAAAATTAGGGACTGAGTAACCCCCTTTCAGAATTGGTAGTTGCAGTTTGGTTAACTTAAATCCTGCTCTTTTGTAATTCCACAGAGGCCACTTGCCTTCCTATTAGATAAGGAATCAAGGGTATCTATTATGTCTAACTAATCCTTTTCTACTGGTGTCAGTTGCAAAAGAAAGACACATTGCAAAAACTGGTTCATATTCTCTCCTGTATCAGAAACCTGTGGAAACTCCGATCTGTAAAAAATCCTTGAAAGTGAAGGTAATGATAAGTTCATGATTTATGCTATTTTAAACGGCTTGTTAAGAGCACAGTAGTACTGCCAGTAGTACTGCCATATATATATATATATATATGGCAGTACTACTGTGCTCTTAACAAGCCGTTTTACATTAGTATAAATACTCACAGTATTGTATGACTCAGATCTAATATATATATATATATATACATATATATATATACATATATATATACATATATATATATACATATATATATATATGTATATATATATACACATATATATATATACGTATATATATATATATATATATATATATATATATATACGTATATATATATATATATACATATATATATATATATACATATATATATATATATATATATACACATATGTATATATATATATATATATATACACATATATATATATATATATACACATATATATATATATATATATATACATATATATATATATAAACATATATATATATACATATATATATATACATATATATATATACATATATATATATACATATATATATATATACATATATATATATATATATATATACATATATATATATATATACATATATATATATATATATATACATATATATATATATATATATACATATATATATATATATATATGTATATATATATATATATATGTATATATATATATATATATATTAGATCTGAGTCATACAATACTGTGAGTATTTATACAATAAATAAATGTATTATACTGAGTGCATAATATTGGTTGCAATGTAATTTTATATGGGATTGCTTTAACTTTACTTTGATGTTTCTGGGTAAACAGACACACTATGAAATAAATTGTAAATGTGATTTACAATGGATAATTCCACATTCAGGATTTCTGTGTTGACACAAATGTTAGTGTTGATTTATTCACAGAGGCTGGCAAACAACCACAAACTCCTTGTTTATTCAAAACTGGTCTACATCGAGATTTTAATATTTATATGTTTTTAGGGTGTTTAAAGTGGGTAATGAGTCAAAAGCTACAAATGAACAGGTCACACATAGACATAGAGTTGATGTCTGGGTGAAGTTCAAGCCTATGACATGTAATCAGGGTTAGCAACACCTTGACTACGCATTTAAGATATGTGGAAAACATTTGTACTGTGCCTGCATCAAGGGGTTCAAATTAATGTAATAGCTGCACCTTAAATGCAGACTGAGCCTCTAACAATACTTTTCACAGTTACTTTAAGAAAAACACTAACTTGGGAGGTAAAAAGCAAACCACACTATTTGCTTGGATTTATTTGTAAATCCCGAGTTTTAGAACCTCCTCTCCTCAGTGAGAGGATATTGTAGTCTTGCTTTTAATGCCGTTCTCTATACACATCAGACACAGGTACTTAAAAAGCCCTCCCACTCTTTTAACCAAACAGAAACGAGGCATCTTTCCCTCATCTTGACAATTCAAATGTGGAAATAATAGGGCCCTCAAGGGGGTCTCGCTGTAACACTACGACTGACTGAGGTTAACATAGTGAAAAAACTAAAGAGGTAAGCATACAGTATATACTGCGTGAAAACAAACAGCACGCCAGAGACAGCCGTTTAAGAGGCCTCTCTGAGAACATTATCACCTCTCACTTAATATGAATGCTACTTCGCTTAACAGCTGAATCATTTTTAGCACCACTGTAAGCTGTGACTCTCCATTTATGTCACAACATCTCTCTTTCACTCCATCTTCCTACAATTCCATTAAGTGCTGGTGACTGAATACAACAGGAAACAAAATAGCTGTTACTTTTTGTAGCGTTTTGCAGGAGAAAGGTTTATTGTACAGTGCATATATTCCCAGTGAATTCATTTTAATAGACCTTAACCAGTGACAGGCATGCTGGTCTCCCTGCTTTCATTAGTGCCATTACAATAAGTTGTTAGCCAGTGGACTCCTGTGAATTACACATAATAGGAGAGAGGGAGGTGTTATGAAGAGAGAGAAAGAGAGATGATTATCATCCCTAATCCTCACCCTAACACCATCACGAATAGAAATGTATTAGTAACATGTACGGCGTGTTCAGTTTGGTTCATGAATTATGTCAGATTGGTGCACCCTATGAACCCAACAATTAGTCTTCATTAATCTAATATAGTCTAATTACAGTCCAGGTCTTGCCACATGCAGAACATAAGTCTCACCAAAAAAGCTTAATCAGAGGTGGACTGTGTCCAAATTCACTCATTTAGTACTCTTTATATCATTGTATCACTTGGATTTCTGTCGCTTACTAATCATCATTACTGACAGGTGCTGGAAGGCATGACTATAGTATTTACGTCTGTAAACAGGTCACAAGCCATTGTCTTGTAGGACTGTTAGCAGAAACTGTTTATTTTGTTCCATTTAATTTACACTGCACTATATACAGCCGAGTATACATTTAACACAAGATACAATAGAATAGATAGGGGACAATTTCAGCCCGAGATGGGCAACCGTATATCTCTGGAAAGAGCTACATCATATTAACTTTTGTCAGAATAAATAATAAAAAAACAACTATTTTGCCTTCCTCACTGTACTCATAATATACCAACTAATGGCACCTAAAGCCATGGTACATATCAAACAACTGGGTTTGTGTACTGTTGTGCTATAAATCAAATGGACACATACATACAAAGTAGCTCCATACACCTGCACATACACTTGCTCCACAGGAGTACATTTTATTGCTCCAGTTGTAGAGATTAAAACATATATATATATATTTGAAATTCAAAACTACAATAAAAGATCAATTTAGATCCTTGTGTAAGTGAATGTGAGTTCTAGAGAGGCGTGGGACCAGATAGTGGCAGTTTAAACTATTCATGAATGTTAAACAGAGAGAGCAGGTGCTTGGGAGAGTCACCAGAGACACACTCACCAGAACTGCCACTAATAGCTCTTAATAAGACCAGTATGTCTGAGAAAGACACCCACAGCCTATTACCAATTAGTTTGACATTTATCACACATGCTGTGATGTAACTGAGGTAAGTTCATACCAAACCAGCTGTGAACACAATGTAAACACAGGTACTGACATAGAGTTAATACACACTGGGGCAACTGTTTGTAGGGGTGGCAGGAGTGGTGATGGTAGTACTGGTAGCAGGTCATGTTAATGACGTGGTGCCTCATTGGTGCTCCTGCCAATAAGTGATGTGCGGGTCAGGGTTTTTTAACACCCAGAGCCAATCCGCACCGCCCCGCCTCATGGAACTTTTCATCTGTTTACAGCATTCTAACTGTGTTTTATGACATTTTCAAAGTATATGAGTTATTATATAAACATTTTTGGTTCATGTTCACATGATACTGACAACACTGTTGTAGCTTTTGTAATGGCCTTTGATCAATGTTGAACTCTCTCACTAATGCACAGGTCTAAAACTCAAATTAGTCCTTTATGTATGTGTGTGTGACAGATAACACACACAAATAAACTTGCCCCTATCAATAGAGATATCACTATAGTTCTTTGTTTTTTTGTGAAATATTGGAAAGTTTCACCTGTGTGGACCTTAAACATGTAAGGGGATCAAACATGTAAGGGGTAATATTGAAATAAAGTACAAGTACCTCAACATTGCACTTATGTACAGTACTTGAGTAAATGTACTTACTCATGTTCCACTGTAGCATTTAAATAATTAAAACTAACCAAAGGTGTGATAAATGAAGCTTAATCATCCGTTAAAATCATGTGTCGGCATCAGACTTGGCTCTTGACATTTTTTTGTCTTGCACCTGAATAATAACGAATATGGAAATGAACATCCAGTATATTTAAATTCCACTTTTTTTCACTGTAATACTGAAACAAAGAGCTTACAAGCTGTAATGTATCACTTTTTAGATCCCTACATACAGCGAGTCTAGTCCTCAGGTTTGTACATGGAGTGGGCTGACATAATGTAGGTGGAAGTGAGCAGAAGATGATGGTAATTATGCTCTTCTACATACAGATGGTGTCATAAAAGCAGCGCAGTGATAAACCAAGACCCAGGTTGAATATTTCTCAGACCAAGGAGCTCGTAGCTTTAATGAAACGCTACACAGTTAAGCTCTCATTAAATGATCGTTGAGTGATGTTGCGATAAGGTTTAAGAGTCTGACCGCATGCCATATGGGCGTAAGGCTTGGCTATGATTACTGCCATCCAGAGTGAATGGGAGTTCTGGAAATGACCACTGTGTGGTTGCTGGCAGAGAGTAATGAAAGGGAAAGTGAGGACTGGGAGGCTGCTGCCAAATCCATTTGTGGCAAGTAAACACAGTGCTAGACATGAATGGACATAATGGTGCACTGTCCCACACACAAACACACATTTACAGAGGTAAACCATTACTCTCATGTCGCAAAAATACCAAACTTAAACACATAAAAGTCACTATAAGTCAAAATGTGTCTCCATGTCAGTATGTCTTGATCTGAAATGACAGTTTATCATTTGGTTTCAATCCAAAATCAAATATGTGCTGACAGCAAAACATATACACAGTACTTAAGAATATATTTGCCATTCAGTAATTGCTGGTTTAGAATAAGAAAACTTTTTGACTACACATTAGTCCAATGTCAGCAGTTATTCTGACAAAGCAGGTGGCCAGGTTTTTAAAAGGTAGATACCATCTTAAATCTTTTTTTTTGCTCTTCAGTCTGTGGGGTGAATGAATTCACTTGTGAGTTATCTTTATGCTGGAGTCCTTTTGCTCTGTACTCAGCCCTGCCATGATGATCTCTCTCAGGACAGAGTGAGAGGCCTTTGCCGGCCGCCAGCCTTATCAGCAGACCACTGTGCTGGTGTTGGCCCCGAGGCAATCAGTGTACTGTCTGCTGCTTCTTTTCTAACGCTGATTAGAGGAGGAGAGAGGAAGAGCGCGGAGAATACCAACAACATTTAACCGCCACTGCAACAATGCCTGCACAGGAAGGCACGCGCACTAACTGTCTATCACCCATCAAGCTGAAAAGATTACTCTGGATGTTCTGTGATAGCACAAGAGCGATTGATTAAACTGGAGATGGCATTTTTAAGACAAAGACGGTTTGGGAGGAGAGTAGAGGCTACAAGCATGATGGTGATTAAATAATAGAAAATGAAGGAGGCTTGCATAATTTAGGAAAAAAATCATTGGATCTGTTGCTTATGGATGAATATACACTCAGAAGCATTTGGGTGATGAGATCAAAACTGAACACACATTTGCTTGCATGCACAGACGCAGTCCAATAAACAGCCAGAGAGTGGCTTAATCAAGCAGGAGTCCGATGGTTAATTAATTAAATTAAACTTCAGTGATGCATTATCACAGCTGTCGCCCTAATTTTTATCATTAGAATGTTTCCTGGAAGAAAAGCTTGATTGTGTAGCTCAAACATTACCTAATGACACTGATATGTGATGATCATATTGTGTGAACATATGGTAGAGCAAAAGCGTATGATAAAAGTCTTAATTGGGCTAAATTAGCTAACGATATCACAAAGCGCAAAAGCAAAAGTGGAAGTCATGAGATCAGTGTTTTCCAATGGAGCAGAAGGAGAAGAACAGTTCGTGCCCAGTGTTTCTCTTGTGTTTTTCTTTTATTGCTCAGCACTACTGTGTGGAGAATTTGTGGGGAAATCATATGGGCCTCAGTGAGGATATTAAAGGTTTCTAATCTAATCAAATCATATTTCATGTTAGAAGCTGCAATGAATATCCAACCTAACAGAGGAGCTCCTCAAATAAATCATGAAGCAGTTACTCCTTCTGTGCGGCTGTGGAAGCAGGGCTTAAAATTAACTTTTTTCCCTAAGCGTCCCGCAGCTGTCCCGAATTCTACTATCAAATCTCTCAGAATTAACAACCATTGTCCTCATCAAACCTTTCCTTAAGACAAGTACAATAGATTGTACACAGTTGCAACATGTAACACAGCATAAGTTTCAAAAAGTTACTGCGAATGTAAGTCTGTTTTTTAGCTCCATGTTTTCTCTGGCACATGTCAAAACAATGCTGATGAATGAATTGAATGATGAATGATGATTAAATGAGCCAGCGATCAATTCCATTCACTACAGGCCTGTTAATATGTCACTTTATTACGTTTTAATATTTATTTAGATGAGAAGTACTCATTTAGATTCCAAATATGTGGTCAGTTTATCCAAATAATGCCTATTTGAAATTTAGCTCTGCATTTTTGTATTATATCTTTGTGTCTAAGCTGCTATTTTTATGTGCCAGGGACAACCAGAGATTTTCTTGGTTTTGAGTGGTGTATGGTGTGGAAGTTTTGACATTTAATCACTAAATACAGCATTTAGTATTTGAATAATGTCAAGTGTGTGTCTTTATAGATCAATCTGTAGCCCGACATCCTCCCAGAGGATGACCATAAAGAGCGCTCCTAACTCTAAATAACTCTTGATACTGATATTCGTTGGTTCAAATGTTAACATATTAACCCATAACTGAGAGTGTGTGTGTGTGTGCGTGTTCGAGTGTGTTCGAGTGTGTTAGCGCAGGGATCCAAATGACCTAGTTAATGGAGATGAAGACGATGATGAGATTTGTGCTTGTGAGGTAATCTGACACCTTTAATGGTAGTGAACCGAAGGATCCCGCATACAAATGGCTTTTTACCAAACAGCAAGAAAGTGCATACTGTGTGCAGACAGTTTATTATGGTGCTCTGGATGCACGCTCATGCACACAGGAAACAAGCGTATAGAAACGCACATTAAAACCAGGAGGGGCACAAACACAGACCCCAACATAAAAATCACTCTCCCGGCTTTGCCGATGACTAAAGTGTAAAAGCGACGGCGTGCTCGCAGACTTCCATTGATTCAACCTGGCGGAGAGAGCTCTCGCTTCATTAGGCCAAGAAATTAAAATGTGGGCGGCCTGCAGTGGAGGTGGGGTTTACTGGGTTGAGGTGGGGAGGTGCTGTAACATCGACAGACAACAAGGCTGTCCAAGGCAATACAATAAAAATGTAAAAAAAAACAGGTGTGTAATGGAGCAATGGCTTTTATGATTCCAGAGATATAATGACTCTAATGCTCAACACATTAGAACTGGCACTGAGAGACAGCATGAGATAGAGCAGTGGAGGAGTGGGTTGGGGGAGATTATGGAGCACCTGTCTACTACATGGTGAAGTGGAAATTAGGCCAGCAGTACTATAATCATTGGTGTTTGTATGATTATGGGTCTACATGTATGTTATGACAGTGTTTTAGATAATGATTTGCCAATGATATGTCTAATCTGTAAGCATGGCATTTGCTACTTAAGTATTTTCACTAAGAGATGATAAGAGGTGTGCAGTTTTCTATTGGTATACTGCAATACCAAGTAGACTGAAATACCAAGGCCCAGCTGGACTCTTTTCCCTTTTTTAAAAGCATAAAGCATTCATTGAAATGTGCTTAAAAGGCAAAAGAGAACAGGAATTCCACACAAACTGCTCCACACAAATGCAGAGGAAGTAGTGACAGATTCAAACCATGACTGACTTTCAAGATCAGACTGAGTTAGTGTTTGTTTAACGTAGCGCTGGGCGATATGGACAAAATCAAATATCAGCATACTTTTGACCAAATACCTGAATATCGATACTGCAACAATATTGTAGGGATGACTATTAGTGATTTCACAAAATAATTACACAATGAGATTTTTGATAAATAATCATTAGTAATGTGGATATAATGACTAAGTGGGTAAAAGTCTGGCAATGTCAGCAAATGTACTGTAATGCAGCCTACAAAACCAGGAAAAGACAACACTGAAGTCATATCACAATATTACAATATCCAAAATCTAAAACGATATCACAATATAATACAATATTGATATATTGTCCAGCTGTAATTTGGGCCTGATTTGACGTTGTGCAAAGGATATTACAGTACTTGACATTTTCAGTCACTTCAACTTCAGTGCTTTCTTGTCTATTTGGAATCATGTTTATTACTTGCATCCTGGCAAGTCTTAATGTCTTCTTGTGAAAATTAGGATGGCTGTTCTGCATGGCAACTATGATACCGTAGTGTGTTTCCCTAATTGAGCTTTCTACAGTGTGTTCTATCTTCTACCAAATTGTAAAGCATGTACTCCCATCACAGCTTTATATTCACCCATTCAAACTGGTCTTCAATTTTCTGCCTGAGGCTGACCTCCCTACATATCTCATAAGCGTGGAACCTTACAATGTAGAATTTAAATATATTGGATGCTTTGTGCTTTTATGTAAATGTCTGTTTGCTGTCAAAATAATGTAAGCAGCTGTAGTAGGTGTAAGAGTCAATTCAGAGTTGTTACCGTTAAGTGGGATAAATTATAACTCACAGTTATAGCTTTTATACCTTTACTGACGTTTTTACAAGAGGTGATCGTTCTAACCTCTTAACATGGTATTTCTAACTGTGGTGATGATATATATATATATATATATCTGTTTATAACAATACACCTTAAAGTGTCAGCTTATCCAAAATGCCCAGATACAGTTTATTAGCAGTTGTATACAGTATGCGGTCATGGTTTGTCCCCGGAAAAAGGCGGTCAGAGTCTGAGCCAGAGACGGAGCGAGACCATATGTTTTTGTGTCAGCAAGGCAGGATGTGGATGCTGCTACATGCTGTCAGTGTCACCTCTTTGACCACTGACTGACCGGCAGACTGGGATGACTGGGAGGAGGCTGTCTGGCTCCACACTGGCTGTCCTTACACTGTCTGGGCAACAACAGTAGGAAGCTGGCTCGGTCTTGATGGGGGCAGGAAGTGTGTGTTGCATGTGTGCAGGTATGCAAAGTTGAGATTTTGACAAGAGAAGAAATGAACACAGTAATGTGCAAACTAAAACATAAATTCATTCACTGCTCTCAAGTTAGAAAAACTTATATTATCAATCTCATTCTCACTTTAGGCAGAGGAAGGTTTATTACCACTATAGGATATTAAAAAAAAAAACCCAAAATGAATTATTAAATGGCAAAATAATGCTTGGCTGCTACATTGCTAAATAATTAAAGGGTCTCTTTCTCTCACTCTAGTCTAACCTTCAGATATCATAAAATATAGCCAACATTATCTACCACAAAAGGATAGTAATGTAATTTTAAAAGCTAATCAATTCCTGACAGGTTAGGTTAGGTTAGGTTAAGTTAAGATATAGACACACACTAGGTTCTGTCATATAGTTACAATCTGGGGTCATTAACTTACTGATGACAGGTGAGTAAGAGTGGTGTGCCAATCTGTGGTGAATCCCCCCACAAGTTACATGCAGACAGGCTGAGCTACTGCTGCGTTCATTCTCTTTATATGACACCAGGATATGTGTGAATATTTAAAGTATATTCTGTAGGTGATACAAATCAAATAGACATATTGTGATTACTAAAAGGTAGTTAGTCTCAATTATTGTTCTGATTAGAAATATCCATTTGGAAAACCAGTTCATCATCAAGGCTAAAAAATATTGAGGTATAAATTAATAACATTCCTCAGCTACATTCATTTTAATGTACTGTATGAGCCTTGATTTTAAAAATGCACCACATGCACTGGGACCAGGATGAATTTAGTTTGTCATATAAAAGTTTGCTTTTCTTTGACACACACACACAATTACTCTGTTTTCTGTTGCTGTGTCCTGTTGTGTTATAAAGTGTGAGCTAAAAATAAAAGACCCAGAGTGCAATAAATGTGAACATTGTGTGTCTGTAAAGGACAGAGAATGAAGCAGAGAGACTGTTGGAAGACCCCTGCGGTTTCTTCCAATATGGTGAACTGAAGGTCTGGGGCTGCTGCAGAGGTGGAGGCAGAACTGTGGCCGTGACCGCGGGAAGGAAGGAAGGAAGGAAGGAAGGAAGGAAGGAATTGCTGTTGGGAGATGGAGGAGGCAGCCCACATGCGCAGAACTATAGACACACACTAGTTTCTGCTCAGCGGGAAGTCCGTGCACACCCAAAAGCATCTCATCATTTCTTTGCCTGTATACATATCATTCTTCTTATTCACTCTCTCATTCCCCTTTTCCCATCCTCCTGCTCTCATTCGCTGTGATGGGATGTTGCTCTCAAAGTGGAAATGAAAGGACAGAAAAACCTTCTTTGACCTCCTCCCCATCTTCACCTTCTCATCTAATCTTCAATTCCTCCTACCTTCTTTTTCTCCCTGCCTTTCATTTTCTCTCCTTCACCTTCCCTGCTTCCTGTTTTCTCCTGTCCTTCTTTTCGTCCCTCCATCTCTCTCTCTCTCTCTATTTAAAATAGGAGCCTCTATAATGGGGCCACACACCTACACAAACGTGGTATAAGAACGACATAATTACAGCTCGGAGAGTGTTTACACCACAAATAATAATGAAACTGATGAGATCAATACGGCGATGTATATAAACACACAAACTGCGTTTTTGTGTCGTGTTATTATCGTTATTCCCGGAAAGCATAGAAGCTTACAGAGAGTTTTTTTCCTCCTCGCCCGCCCACCCTTCTTCTCTGTGCTCATCGCTGCCTTTGACAGTGATGACTGGCTCTCAAACACACGGCGACACAGCACACAACATGTGTTCACTTCATCCATCAGTTTTTCTCTCGCTGCCTCCCCTCCTCTTCGTTTAACTCTCTCTTTTCACTTCTTCCTTCAATCTTTTTTTTGTTGTTGTTGCTGACAGGCAAACAAAAGAAGGCATGTCCACAGGGAGTGTGCATTTTTGTGTCTCTGTGCGTGTGTCTGTGTGTCTGTGTGTCTGTGTGTGTGTGTGTGTGCGTGTGTGTGTGTGTGTGTGTGTGTGTGTGTGTGGAGTGGGGGTGGGGGGCGGACATGGCGGATAAGCCCGTAATATTTCTATTTTGGATTGAGAAAAGACAGTCGAAGCTATAGTTCTCTGGTGGCAAAGGAAGGAAGAAAAAAGGAGCGGGGCCTCCTGCCAACTGGTAGGATGCAAACTGAAAAGAATCACACAAGATGGCATGTAGGTGGTGGTGTGAGTGTGTGTGTGTGTGTGTGTATTCATCCGAGTGTAACAGCAACTGCGAGCAAACATATATATCAGATACATTCACGGTTGTGTGTACATTAATCGGATCAGGCTGCATGTGCTTGTGCATATCCGTTACTTTCATCTCACATGGCTTTGCCAACAAAGTGACATCAGCTGCATCAGCGCTGTCTTTCTAAGCGAGAGCCCCCCCACTGTGAGCCACATGGCTAATGCCGTCCTAAAATAGACAGCCATTGTGCGGAGAAACAGAAACTGTGGCATCGCAATGGAGTTGCTGGTGAGGTGTTCCTCCTCAGAGACGAGCTCTAATAAGCCATGTGGAGCATAAAGCAGAAGGGCAAGACTGAGAATGTCCTCATCATAAAAACGCACACTTAAAAACAATCTGCTTGCAAGTGACCTTTTTCGGCCATGAAAGTTATTATCGTCCTCTCTAAATAGAACACACTAAAGTGGTGCGTTTACCATTGCACAATAAGGAAGGAATAGAACAATGAAGACCACCTTGTAAGAATGGTGAGTGGTTTAGTGGTGTTGAGTGGAGAACAAAATTCAATTATCAGTGTATGATGGGTGTATGGCTATGTGGGTATTATGTACCTCTTTCAAGCCCGACTTGGCCAGGTAGATGGCACTGCGCTGACAGGTGTCGTCCAAACACACTGGGAGGAGGTGGTCCTGCTTGCCATCGCCATCTGCCAGAATCAGACACAGAGAATTAGATCGAGAAGAAACAGTGTTGGATTGAACCGGTGGGAAGCGTGGTCCTTTGTTTTCTAAAGCTGTGCTATTTTAATATTCTAACTCAATCAGAATGACTCGGATTTGTTCAGGAGTTGACTTTCAGCGTGGCACAGTTTCTGGCAACAAAAGAACATTTTTCCTTTTTTTTTTTTTTTTTTTCCTATGTGTGAGCCGGATCACAGGAACACCTGCTTGTTTTCTACAAGCAAACACACATCCAAAGCAGCACTTGACTCTTTGATGCCTTTTAATAATGTCAGGTGACTTGAAGTATCATTTTCCTCACTGATTTTCATCGCTAATAATCATTATTATCATAATGCCATGCAGGCTTCATCTAATGTACAAACAAGGACAGAGCATCCCAAATCAAAACAGTAGCTCTTCAAAGCCCAAACACTTCAATGCACCAGGTTCAGTTTTAGACACACACACACACACACACACACACACACACACACACACACACACACACACACACACACACACACACACACACACACACACACACACACACACACACACACACACACACACACACACACACACACACACACACACACACACACACACACTTAGCATGACAAAATTAAGTGATGTTGACCACATCATAAATTACTTTTCACCACGTTTCCATCCATGATAACAGATCTACTTGCTGTTTTATAGATTTTTCAGGTCTTCAGGTCAAATGGGGACATGGAGACCTTTTAAGGGTGCAGTGAGAATGTTTATATCCCCCTTAAAACTGTGAAACTACTTTAAATTACACAGATTCCAGCTACACAGCAGTGCACAAATTCAGTTAGCAATTACATACAATATAGTATAAAAAAAGGTTACATTTACTTCAATAATCCTAAATGTTCCCATGAATAGTTAATGCTTATTTTCTTTCTTGTGATAGCTCATGTCTAATATGTTTGTCTTGATTAATAAATCTGAGATTGTGGGTCAGTGTTGATTGGCTCTGTTTAACATCTTGCTAGTTGCCACTGGGTGTTATTGTTATTTTATTACATGTGATTCAGACATGAAATTCACAAAAAAGTGACCAGAAACAACATAACATCTGAATATTAGGTATTTGATATGTGGCAGGGCTTTTTGTTTTGTTTTTTGGCTAGTTTGTAAAGAAACTAAACACCAACCAACAACCAGTAAATTCAGAGGTTGGCACATAAAATTGACTCCAAACATAAAGAGGTGAAATTGTTTCCAGGGCCTCTCATCAAGCAGTGTATCTGAATTCCTTTTCAATGGAGCGAGTGCAACACTCCCAAACAGATGTTGTACCATGTGGAAGGGGAAATGTGAATGACGCTGATGATGAATGACAGTACAAAGCAGGGGAGGAGAAACTGAATGTGGCTGTCAGGGACAACTGAGCGAGAGGCAGACAGGGAGAGAGATAATGAGATACACTGCAGATGAGAATAACGCAAGTGCTTTGGTGCTATTTGATTTTAAAATCTTGTTTTTCTTTTAAAAATCTAACAGAAAAATGTCAAACTGTCTGTCAGAGTGGTGAGGAAATTATACTTGTTTCCAAAGGTGGATGTGTTTGTTTTCTGATATTCTTGAAGCCGATGGTTGATGAAAACACACATTACAATGATGCTTAAATTTGCTCATTACACTTGTTATGACCGCTGCCAATGAAGATAAATGAAATTGTAAAAGAAAAGAATATAGTAGAAAGAGTTTTGTTTAAAAAGCACTTGTTTCTAATCAGCTTTCTTTAACAAGGTTGTGTGTGTACAGATGGAGAGAGAGAGAGATAGAAATATAGTTAATGGTGGGAGATTTCTTTAAAAAGGTACACTAAAGGTAATTGTTTGTTTTGTCCGTTTTCTGGGAAGCAATTCACATAATTTAAAGGTGGCGTATTATAATAATGAAACAGCATGTCAAGTTTATATCCAATTTGCAGCTGGAGTATGAACAGCAATTTTTTTTCATTAATTGATTGTTTTCAAACATAAAAGCAATAACACATTCAATCTGAAATCACCGGAGCCTGAAGTGTTTTAAATGAGAGTTACAAATGTAACTAAGGTTCCATGAATATTGGATGACTGCCAGACACAGTATGAAATATGAATATGCATTGTGCACATGAGGTCAAGACATAATACAAAGTCAAGGCCAAACATGCAGCTGAAAGCAATGGATGCCAAATTTGCCCCCCAACTATGACAGATCCTGTCTCAGTGGGAGAGGCCAAGGAACTCGAAGCCGAAGGATCACAGAAAACCATATTCTCCCTGGCCAGGATTGAGCCATCAGCAGCACTGTGTGCTTGCATCTGTTTATTCTGTGTTAGCATAAGTAGTGGAAGAAGATGGTGTACCAGCGTATCCTGCCCCCCATGGACTGGTGGACGGTGTGTTGATGTTTTCAAAGCAAACAGGTTGATTGTCTGCTCTGCTGAACCTCTCCTAAAACATCTGAACCATCATCCAAATCAGTCTCCAATTGCCAGGACGGCCCCTGCTGAGTTCCCCTGACTGCCTTGTGGTTCCACAAAGCCCCCCACCCTGAGAGGGTGTTGCCATTATCTCCCAGCGGGAGGGAAGTGGGCCCAAGAGAACACCATGGCACAGGTAAGCCTTGTTTCTCCAGGGTTCTAGACAACCAAAGGCACTTGCTTGAGACCATCACCATCCTGCTTTGATACATTTTAGGGTTGAGACCCAAACTGTTGATCCAGATCTGCAAGGGGTGCAATGAAAGGAGCCCTAGAGGGATGAGTTTCAGTTTTCCCAGCAGCCAGAGGAATAAGTTGTATGTTATCCTTGTGACTCTCCAAATACAAGAGGCAAGGTTGAGGATGTAATTATTCTAAACAAACTCAGAAGCCAACTTATCCACTTTAAGGGCCAAGGCTTCATAACACAGCTGTCTCTCCTTAGCGCTGGGGGCATCACCCTGTGTGTGCCTGTGGCACTTAGAACTTAGAACCTGGAGGGGGACTTAATGCAGGCATTGCTGAAGGAGGTAAGCCATCTTCAGCAATGCTTCGGTCAGACCTAGCCAACCTTGCGGTCTTCTGCTAACAGCATGCAGCAGTATTTTCTCTCAGTGCCTGCCCCAGGTGTTACCAAGACAAGATGGACATCTGTCATCGCCATCCTCTGGGCTGAGAGTAACCAAGCAACAGTTACAAGTGAGCATAATCACCGTAAAGCTAGTGATGCAGTAGTAATGCAAGAGACACTCAGCTACAAATCCAATTAAACCAGCACCTTTATCGCCGCAATGCTAGTGATGTAGCAGTAGTGCGAGAAACACTCAGTTACAAATCCAATTAAACCAATACCTTTATCGCTGTAAGGCTAGTGATGAAGCAGTACAGTGAGAAACAATCAGCTACAAAACTCCCGGAAGAGATGAGCGGAAGCAATATAGCCTCCAGAGGATGAAATCATAGCTCCAACCAACAGGTTATGAGGCTGCTGGCATAGATGGTAAAGCACTGATGCTTGCTAATGCTAACAAAATACACGACCTGCGCGATTAGGCAAGAAGATGTAATGGAGACAAGTACTCGGTGTCAGGTCCCTTTCTCAGCTAGCATGTGTTACCCGTGTCCCAAAATTGAGTTTGCTGGTATTACCTCTTAACCTCTTGCACATGCACCTGATACATATCCAGGTATTTCATACTGTATCTGGCGGTCAGGAAGAATGAAACAGAACTGCTTATTCTGCCTTTGCCAACAGTCAAAAACCCTGAATATTTAATTTGTAATGTTATAAAATGGAGGAAAGTAAGCAAATACTCACATTTGGAAAGCTGTAAGCACTTTATGTTTAGTACCTTACTAAATAAGTGATTGTTTCGTACATTTTCATTGGCTGGTTATGGAGACTACTACTCAGTCATGTAATGTCTGCTGTCGCTGTGGAGGAGCTTTGTAAGAATCAGAGAAATAACCCTGTTGGACTACCTCAGGACTATCTCGGCTTGGGCTTTAACTGAAAGCCTGTGGTACAAACCGGGATCTGGAAGTTGAAAGATGCTATCAAGTTGCATTATGGGAAGTTAAGGATCCAGAGGTTTTGGAGCTTGACCTGTGGTATGATTAAAGGTCAGGACATCTTGGCTTTGGCAGTAATAATTTGCAGTTTTTATGAAGTAGTATTTCAATTGTTTCAACATGACTTTGCTGACTCCTGATCTTTCTAAATGATAAATGGTTGCAAATATCTACTCTAAAACATACTGTAATAGTTGGCAAACAGTGACTTCTTTGGATAATGCAATATGTTGTTATTGTGGCAATATTAGAAAGAAACCTTACTAAAATGATGCATCAAATGCACCATTTGAACATGTTTTTGTTGTGGAGATGAGAGACAGAGATGTGAGGAGAGAAACAAAGAAACAGACAGATACAGAGAGAGACAGAATGAGTGCTAATTCAGTCCTGCACAGGTTGTCACTCGCCATTCTGTCTCCAGTACTCAGTTTTGCCACACACACACACACACACACACACACACACACACACACACACACAAATGTTTCCTCCCTCTGTCCCACCTGTCCTTTCCTCCATGAATACCTTCTTTCATCTATCTTTTTATCGGTCTCTCTCTTATTCCCGTTATGCCCTCCTTCACCCATCTCCTCTCTCCTCTTCTCGTTCACTTCTGTCTGTCAGTCATCCTCTTTCCCTCCTTTCTATTACTCCCTTCTCCGTCTTAACGCCACCCTTTCTCCGTCCGCCTCGCCTCCTCTTTATTCACCCTCATTCTCTCTCTCCCTCCCTCCCTCCCTCCCTCCCTCTCTCCCTCCCTCCCTCCCTATCTCCCTCCCTCCCTCCCGCTTTTCATCCTTCCCTCCCGCTGACGATGCGTGGTGTGATGGAGATTGGCTGAGAGAGTCGCAGAGGGAGGAAACTGCAGGTAAAAGGGTTGAAACAGAGAACAGTGAGGAGAGGGGGAGGCCAGGGCATAGGAATGGAGGGAAAACACAAGAAAAAATAGGTAAGGACAACAACACGAGAGAGAGGGAGAGACCAACTATGATTAAATATACAGACTAAGCTGATATGCATTGTGATACATTGGCATTCATGGAATACAACTGAGCACCAACAACAATGCAAATTACAATATGCACAAACGCACATGGTGGGCCACCGCCAAAAGTCTGTCTAATTAAGAACCCTATGACATGTTGGAGCTATAGAGGGGAGCGGTAATAGAGGGGGAGGAGTGTGACAAAGGTCTCGTCCTTGGGGAGGGGACAGAGAGTGGCTTGTTCTAAAACAAAATGGAAGTCATTGCTTCTCCCTCGCAAAAAAACAACACTTGGAACATGTGCAACACTCTAATATTTTAAAATGAATTTCAATATAAAGTACTAATTAGTGTGTAGATTGCTGTGGGTGGGCCGCATAATTGAGAGTACTACTTAAGCATAATTACTGCGCAGCCAAAACTGGAATAAGAAAGAGGAGACGTGGGTTTTACTTCAATGAAGGACACTTTTGTGTCAGATGTACTTTGCAATTTGCATAAAATTGCATATTAAAATGTGCAAATTAATATCTGAACTTGGGAAACTGTAAACCCGAGAGACTTGATCATTTGCATCTGGATTGGAATATTTCTTAAATGCAAAGAGGATATCACAAAATGGTGCTTGATTAAGAGATTTTAATTTTTTCCCATTGCCACATTTTTACCTCATTAATATGGTCTGCGAGGAAGTCTTTAGTGATTACGTGATTCAGCTTACACAATTCAGCTCTGATCTTAAGCAACCTAGAAGCACTCCAGTACCACTTGTTGTTGTTTTTTTTCTTCTCACAAGTACAGGTACAGTCGTTTCTGCAAGAGCCACTGAGTGAGAAAGAAAGTGATGGAGAATGTGAGACTGAAAAAGCAAAGCGAGTGAGAAAGTGGAGTAGACTGGCTGAAAACATGACAAGACAGCCAGTAAAATAGAAGAAAACACAGAAGGAAATGAAGGTTAAAAAAAAAATTGCGAAAGAAGTATGCAGTGGTTGAGGAGAGAATGAGGCAGACAGAAAAAAAGAGGCAGAGGAGGAGAGGTTGGATGTAACACAATATAATAAGATGAGTGGAGAAGGAGCGCCTGAGGGGAGAGCACAGAGAAATAGGCTGTCCTGTTAACATGCCAACTTACCTGCATGCGCACACACAAACAAACACAAACACACACAAACACACACACACACAATGACAGCCTCTCAGATTTTAAATATCACTTCCAAACCCATTCTCTTGTTGCTGTCTGAAAAAATCGCCCCATCTGAGTGAGTTGCCGGTCACATAGAGGCCCACACACACACACACACACACACACACACACACACACACACACACACACACACACACACACACACACACACACACACACACACACACACACACACACACACACACACACACACACACACACACACACACCTTCCATCCTGTCTACAGTGAAGCTAGCTGACACACTTTGTTGTGGGACTTCGTTGTGCTTTAGCTAATGATGAATTATGCATTGGCCGCTGTCACTTTGAAAAATGCAATTACCTCCGTGATAAGGCAGATGGGCCTGTTTTGTCGGGCATATGCTGTGCATCTATTAAGAGTCTACTGCTGGAAACGGAAATGCTAGCACACACACATGGGCGTGTGGACGGATTCGCATACGCCTTTATGAACATACATTTACACACACACCTTAGGTTCAGACCATGTTTGCTGCCTGTATAAGACAGATTCTCAGCAAATCAGTAAAAATCATAACACTTGGATTGAAATGAATTGTTACTGACGTTTAAAACATTGATCTTGTTGGCCATGTGTGCTGTGTGGGAAGGTCAGTTCTTAATCTGAGACGTTAGTGTCACAAAAAGAAACAGAAACAAAGGTTTATTGACTCTGAAGAAGCTCTCCTTCGTCTTTAAAAATATTTCGATTTCAAATAAAAAGTCATATGTACAGCTGGTGATGTAGGGCAGCCAGGTTCAGCTTCAAGACATCCATCCATTCATTCATTCATTTTCTATACTGCTTATCCTCTACAGGGTGGTTGGGGGGCTGGTGCCAAACCTAGCTGATATTGGGCGAGAGGCAGGGTACACCCTGGACAGGTCGCCAGTCCATCACAGGGCTAACATATATAGAGACAGACAACCATTCACACTCACAATCACACCTACGGGCAATTTTAGAGTGACCAATTAACCTAAGCTGCATGTTTTCTGTGTGTGGGAGGAAGCCGAAGTACCTAAAGAGAACCCACACAGGCACGGGGAAAACATGCAAACTCCACACAGAAGCTATAAGACAACATATATAATAATATAAAATCAGTGTATTTATAAGAGTGACTTCTGGATAGATTTTTTTGTTTTCTGGTAAATAGTAGGAAGAAAGAGTACAGTCATGCTAGCAGCTTGGTGAAACTGTACTTGTAGCCACAGCTACAGTAAATGCTAACATCAGCATGCTAATATGTTCACAACGACAATGCTAGCATGTTGAACTTTATCATGTAAAAAATTTTATGCTCCTCATCTTAGTTCAGGTTTTAGCATGCTAACAGTTAGCACTAAACATAAAGTACAGCTCAGTCTGATGGGAATGTCATTAGTTTTGTCGGCATTTGCTCATAAAACCACCAAAGTATTAAATAAATAGAAGTTAGGACCTGATGATGGTTACCTTCTTAATCCCTAAGAATCTGCTTTTTGCTACTCGCTCAGTCAGGAGCTAGGTGTTTCGATTGTGTTTAGTTTAACTAGAAATGGTCATGCTATCTTACTAGCCGAGCTTCATGTGAACAAAAAAGTATGCCATGTGATTATGATGTTCTTGAGTGTTGAAATGCCCTGTGATGTCTTTACTTATGCAGGGACAGTCTTGCCTCTGCCGACGGGGACTCTAGTGAGTTACAGGTTAAATGAGAGGTCAGGGGAAGTTATTCAAGGTTTAACAATCCATCCTCTGGGAACCATGATTGACAATAAAGGTTTTCTGGGCAAGTTGTTGAGATCTGCTGATGGTCCTACAGGAAACGTTATAACCCTAACCCATCACCAACTCATTAGCAAGATACCTCTAGGGTCCTTAAATATATGTATCAATGTGTATATCAAATTTTATGACAGGATTCGTGACTGGTTTGTTATGAATCTAAAAGATTTTCCTAAATATGTGTGAGTATGTAGATAGAGATGATTTAAAAAGGTGAGGCTGCTGCAGCTTACCAAATGAGCTTTTCCAGATGAGCTCCCAGATAAAAACACTCTACATCTTACTGGGAGAATGCAGGAAAGCTGCAGCCTGGCAGCACTGACTGTGACAGCATGCAAAAAATATGAGATGCAATAGGTGACTTTTACTGCTTACACTCAGCAGTCAATGTCTGTCAGTTTGTGTCAATTCTATTTTTTATGCTACGTTTTAGAATTATGGTCATATATCATTATACATTTCTGACAAAGAAAGACAGAAGGATAAAGAAAAGGTGGACACAGGCTGTAGAGAAAAATGCAGAGGCAGACTGAGGCAGAAAGAGTGAGAATTGACAGTGTGATGGAAATAATTCCCACTCCAGATCACACAGGGATGCAGTGCTACTCTCTGCTCTATCTCATCCTCTCCTCTCCGCCTCTCTCCCTTCATTGCTTCATTATCCCCTCCCTGCCACCTTCTCCTCGTCTTCCCTCTCTCGACCGTTCACCTCGCCAGATCTTCATATTTTTTCATCCTCTTTTTCCATCTCACTTCATGTCATCTTTGAAATGTGCCCCGCCTCCATCCTTTCACTCAATCATATGCCTTTCTTTCTCATCTCTTTCAATCGCCTCCCTGCGGTCACACATGCAAGGCTTTTTGCAGTGAAGCCGAGACGTGATGTTTAATTAGCCTGGAGAGAAGCTGGTCAGATCGGCTTGTGAGATGGCCACACGCAGAGAGACAAACACTAAATGATAACAATATTGACGGTGTTTAAGTGGTGGAAGACAAGTTAAGTTGATAATTAAAGAATACGTTCACAAAACCTGTACAATTTATGCCACCTAATAAACAGTATAAGCTCATAATTATCCATTTTTGAGACTGTGTCAGAGAGGCTTGAGTCACTGCAACATTTTAAGGCAGTATTTTGTGGTATATGGTGAGGTATTCTTGTTATTCTGTGCACTCTCTGTACATACTATATTTGAGGTGTACAGCAGCCACAACTTACACTTAAATATTTGAAACTAAGTCATGAACTAAGGCCTTCAACTTATGACTCAGACACGTCAGACACCGGCTGTCTTTTCAGTGTTACATCTAAATATGTATGTGATTGGTTTACTATGTAGTTGACCCAGTGAGAATGTAAGACATTTATAAGCAGCTCATGAGTGGCACTGCATTGTGTAACTATAATATACTGAGTTTTACTAGTCAAGTGTTTAAAAAAAAAACAAGAGAAAATGCAATGCAGATCCTTTGATGAAAGTTACCTTTACTTTTTTTTTTAACACTTGAGCTTTTCTGATCTACTTTGAAACATAAATCCACTTCAGAAGCCCTTAAATGTAAGAATGTTATTTGAATAAAATGACAGGTCATTAGAAGCCAGAAAGTAGCTTTTAATGTGCACCCTGACTTAATGTATGCCTTTTTAAATGTCTTCTCGCATAGATTCCTTGAACATATAGACTCGAGCGCTGAATACTTGACTCGTACATGACCTCCTTGGCAGCTTTATCCATAAAGAGAGCGCTGAGTGGAAAGGACTGCTGTATCACATCTGTATTCACTTGTGCACGACGAGTGTGAACGACGGCTGAATTGAAAACAAGAACAGTGCTGGCTCCGAGCTGAAATGCATCCATTTTGGACATGTAGCATTGAAATATTTAAAGTGTTTTTTTTTACCTAAGAGTGCAGGTTTTGTGTATATGTCTTTTCAGAGACAATCTCTTCTTACTCATACAGGCTCTCATTCAGCCTCATTGATTTTATAACAAATCCTGAATGTGCTCTCACTGGCACAGAGGATCTCTTTAAAAAAAAAAAACAGTTTGCAGATACAAAAAAAGACTGAACAGGACAAGCAATCATTGAGTGACAAGTGTGTTTAAAATCAAAGTCTAATATCATTTTAATCAGTGTATTGATGAAATCAAACACCAACTATAATTACCTATTCAACTATTGCTTTTTATACCATATAATCACTGATTTTAACAGTGTTTGTGAAATACCAACCATGACAAATAAGTATCTTTTCAGGACAAGTAAATAATGTCTAGGAGGCCTTTAATTAATACTCAACATCCTAGAAGGAGAAAAATAAGAGTGGGTCATTATACGGTCTTCCTCCTGCAGTGGAATGAAGAAGCAGTGACACCTGCCGCAAAGCTGTTTACATGAAGAATAGAGGGAGGGGAAGGAAAAACGAGTGTGCAAAAAAGCAAGTGACGAGCAGCAGATAGGAGATATACGCTAGATCAAGAGGAGAGAAGATAGACAGCGACAGCCGAGGAGGGGCTGACTGAAGCAGACAAAACGGGACAAAAAAAAAAAGAAAAAGATGTTACACCCTGCGAGGCATCTCTCTCCCTGAATTTGGCAGATTATTAGAAGCGTGACCCTCAAAGGCTTCAATCCCCTGCTAACGATGGCAACATCTTGAAGTGACATTGCCGAGCTAAAGGAGGAAGAGAGTGGGGATGAAAAAAATAGATAGAAAAAAGATTAAAGAAATGAAAAAAAGTTTTTGTCGAGATAAGCTTGAGATTTGGAAAAAAAAAAGGTCGCCGCTCCCCAGAGATGATGAATTAAATACAGGCGAGCAACTCTCAGTGACAAATTACACAAAACCCACGCTGTCACACAAACTCCCTTGAGCACACACACATACACACACACACACACACACGACCAAAGCATATAGGTCATTTCCCCTCTGGCTCATAAATTATTGCAAATTTGGGGAAGGGGAAGTTTGTTCGCTAAATATTTGATGGACACCCCTAGCTGCAATGAGATTAACAGATTAATCTTGCCAATAAGGATGTGTTTATCAGTGTGAAGCTCTACTCTCAAGCTTGTGTGTGTGTGTTCATGTGCCACACACGAGCCCAAATGTTAATTAAAAATGCATCGAACATTACGCAGCTAATGACAGGGCATAGCTTTAAGTGAGTGATAAGGTCACACAGACGAAAAATGATAAAATATAAAAGGTCTGAAATTTTCATGATCACTGTGCTATTAACATTCTGCGGTAAGAAGTCCTATTTCACATCAAATAATGAAAAGTTATACCATTTTCACACAGATAAAAGTCTATAGCTCTGTATTGTGGATTTATATTAATAATCATTGTCTGGCCTTCCCTGAGAGGACGTGATGCATTTGGGTTCAGAACTGATATAGTATAAAAAATGTGTAGTCCGCATGAAGAAGCAGACAGAAAATTAGGAGGAAAAAGATGCCACATGGGTAGAAACACTGCAGCATTTCCCCTCCAGACATTAAGCTGCCCCATGTTGCTGCTTCTGAATTACTGGTAGCACTGAAAATGTGTGCGAACCATCTCTCAGGGGCCGCTGCTGCAAGTAATATATGATGGTGGATGTGGAAGTGGTCTCAGAGAAGTGCTATGAATAAAAAAAAATGTAAAAACACCCTAGTGCAGAGATTACAGCTGAGCACCAAAAATGGACACAGAGTAAAACCAATAAAAATCTTAGAGATTAACACGTTAAAGCTAAGAATAGCTTACATCTGGCTTCAGGCTCTAGGGAACTGTTTATTCATGTAGAGACAGTACAACTGGAGAGAATGCGTTCTGAGAAGTTGTTCACAGTCACACTGGGAGGTTGCTCATGACAGCCAGTCTTCCATTTTTGGGCACCTGACCAGCTACATTATAACAGCTGGAGGTACGGTGCATTTTTCAGCACCGTTTATCGCTTATCATTCAACACAGTATAAACTGAGGAAGAAAAGAACATCAATCTTTCGGTTTTCCCTTCCAGATATTCATAATTTTACTAAACTGTTTCACAGCATCGGACTGATAATCTAAGAAGCTTTTACCTTCAAAAGCGAGCCTATGTATACTGGCTGACGAGGGCTGCTTGGACGAGAGCGACCAGGGGCCACTTTGTGGTGCGCAGGCTGCTGCAGCCTGGAGATTACAGAGCCAGCGGAGATTTGCTGAGGATAAATGTAGAAAAGCTGAGCTGAACAATGAATACTGGTGGCCAAGATTGTTTAAGGGGATAAGATGCTCACAAAAAAAAAATCTGGCTCTGTGTGGGAGTGTGTGTGTGTGTGAAAGAGTGTGTTGTGAGGGAGTGTGTGTCTGCAAGCGCTTATGCATGCATGAGATTAGCTTGTCTGGTAAGGGGTGAGCGTTTGTGGCGTTCGTGGTGTGTGTGTGTGTGTGTGTGTGTGTGTGTGTGTGTGTGTGTGTGTGTGTGTGTGTGTGTGTGTGTGTGTGTGTGTGTGTGTGTGTGTGTGTGTGTGTGTGTGTGTATAGGAAAGAAAGTTATGGGATGAGAGTGCTGTAGTGAAAATGCCAAAGCCAAAAAGACCAGACAGTCCTTCTTGGGAGCCTTTGAAGCTACACAGTTTCAAATGCAAAGGGAGCTTAAAGGACTTAGAAAGGAATGGATCTACCATACACACACACACACACACACACACACACACACACACACACACACACACACACACACACACACACACACACACACACACACACACACACACACACACACACACACACACACACACACACACACACACACACACACACACACACACACACACACACACACAGACACACACACACACACACACACACACACGGGTACAATCTGGTCCGGTAGAAGTTGGACCACTTTCAAAGGTTTCTAAGCATCTTTAGTTACTTAGTATACATAAGTACATTTTCACCATCCAATTACAACCCAGATTCCCGTCGTATATGGCTGGTATAAAAAGGATCTCACTGTTACACACACACACTTACTTCAGATACATCAAAAATGAGAGCACATGACAAATCTGAGTCATTCTCACCAAAATCTACAAAGGAGGACTGTCCGACGTTCTTGACTGGCGGCTCTGCTGTAAAGATGTCCGATTTGGTGAAGTTCCCGTCCTGAGAGAATGACCATTAGGTAGCCAGAGAGACAGAGAGAGAGAAAAGAAGGATGAGAGAGGCATTATGCAGCTTTACAAATGCTCATTAAGAGTCACCTATTCAGTAAATGCAGTGTATAATGTCACAGCTCCAGTACATCTCTGTCTTTATGTTTCACACTAGAACAGGTGTGTAACCGTGGCAACATGCTGGCAACACGCTGCCTCCGTTTCTTTACAGGGAAAAGGTTCATGGGGCATTCAATGGACCCTGGGGAAGTGGTCGTAAAGAATGGCTTTTATGTATAACCGTGTACATAAACATGAGGAGTACACACTAGCGAGCACTTCACTGTCACTAGCTGCATATATGCATACACTACAGCTACCAGGTTATAAATAGCCACTACAGTCACAGTGCAAGTCTGTATGGGCAGTTTGAAATCATTTTAATGAGAACATTTAGTGATCAAATTTGTCATGCAGCTTAAATATCTGTAAAAAGTCAAAAAAAAGGAAACAGAAATGTGATGATGAAACAATGATTATTTAGTTTTTCAATACAGAAAACATTTTGCTTGCGTAACCAAAGTGAGCAAAGAGCGTGTGTGTTCACAACTAGTTCATCTGGTGTTTTTTACCTGCTGGATTTATTTTTATTACTTACTTTTTGACTCTTTAAACTGCACTAAAAACATACACATTACATTTTCAAAATGTCCAACCTACAGTGAAGCAACCATTCATATTTGAGAAGTTGAAACCAGCAAATGCTTCACTTCTTGCTTTAAAATAAACAATTTAAACAATTTATTGATTGTTAAAATGATTGCCAAATACTTTTAGTAATCGACTAATTTTAAGAATTTTACACTAAGGATATGAGTACAAACTGCTTCATTAGTGTGAGTAACAAACCAAAAAGATATATTTTATATATCATAATGTGTTATAAAAGCAACAAATCCTCACATTTAGCATAAAAAAGTATTTTTTTATCAATTACAAAAGTTGATGCAAATTTACTGATTCATCAACTAATCATTTCAATCCTAACTGATTTAGATATCTGGTACACACACTGCTGCTTTTGGGAAATAGTTCTGCAGCAAATCCTGACATCCTGACATGAGATGTCCTCGCGGGCTTTCGTGCGCCTTGATGCTGCCTGTATGTGGGCATGCATTACACAATAGGTGCAGGTGGTTTTTAAGCACATCCAACGCCACCGGTGTTTGGTGCCCTTTCACAGAGGGCAAGTAAGAACGAAGAGGCGATAAGCACATTAGTTGGGGGAAGGAGGTAGGTAGGTGTGTGTGTGTGTGTGTGTGTGTGTGTGTTTGTGTGTGTGTGTGTGTGTGTGTGTGTGTGTGTGTGTGTGTGTGTGTGTGTGTGTGTGCAGATGTGATTGTGTGCATTGGGAAACTGTTGCCTGCTGATACCAGCATTAGTGATTTATGAGAAAGAGAGAGAGAGGGCGAGACAGATACAATGACTGAGTCACAGAGAGCCACATATATATTATAATAAGTGTGTGTGTGTGTGTGTGTGTATATGTGTGTGTGTGTGTGTGTGTGTGTGTGTGTGTGTGTGTGTGTGTGTTTCAATACTGTAGCTGCTATTGTGTTTACACCAGATATCTCTTTAATAAACTTATGTTCATACAATGAATTGTATTATGTTAATATTTCTGAACAATAGAAAAAGGACACCCTTGTCTAACACATATTTATACAAGTTAATCAAAATGAACTGAGAGTGAAAGAGAGACATATAAATTAAGATGAGTATAAAAAAAAGACACCAAGCCAAAAATGTTTACCACATTACAGCAACTACACTGTGTGATGTTCAGTCATCACAAATTCATTAGAATAAATCCACAACACCAGTTAATGTCTTTTGAATGAAGTGTAACAAAGAGTCACGGTATACCAAAAGGAAAATTTAATTAGAATATAAAAGCTTTAATTTCAATACTTTCTCCCCCTTTAAATGCCACACATCATTTACAGGAATAATCTTTAACATTTCCATATCAGTAAATGTCAGTTGCTGCTCACCATTACAGACAGATACACCAGTACTGCACAGATTCCTGAGGCACTGACATTGTAATGCAACACACACTCTGTGATATTGATTTTCTGTGTAAAGGGAAATTCCACCACAACATAATAATGCAATGTTGCCAACATGCTCTACTATTGATGGCAGAGGGAAATACTTGCTTAGTTTCCCGGGTGAACATGAAATCTGACACAACTAATAGAACTGACTCAAAGCTTAGTGTATTCTGCTGGTCAGTAAGTTGATGTACATATTAAAAACACATATTGCTGGCATATTTTCTATCACTATAACTATTTGTCAAAATTAGTTGATTTTGGATAATGGCAGTATGTGTAGTTGTAGTTAAATGACGCTAATTAAGTAGAAAGGTTGAAAAAACAGGCCTTTTTTGCACAGCAGACAGCAGGTGTCATTAATAACATTATCAATGGCTCTGTTCTATTCAAGTGTCCCAGTAAACGTGACAATATCAGTCAGGAAGCACATTACCTGGAGAGTTCTGAAATGTCACAAATGGTTATTTAGTCTCCTACAGGTGTTGTAGGCCTAATTCTATCAGACATCTGTTACAGAGAGTGTCCATTTGATCATCCTAATGGCAGCCTCATACTCATAGTCTCACATTCAACCCCCGGGACATTTAGATTAGGGGACTAATGAATGGTGCTGCCAGTCTGATGGGCCTGTAGATGTATGACAGCATAGCCTCAAGTTAGCTCTTTAGGTCAGTTAGTATATCAATGTTTTGACATCTGAATGGGGCTTCGAGGGGCTTCTGTAAAACTAACCATTCAAGAACATGGCAAATGATTGTAACTTCACATCTTTAATATAAGTAGTACGTTTTTTTTTATAATCAGGAGTCATGTTTCCATGCGAGGAAAAAAATCTCGGTGTTTTATATTTCTAGAAGAGGCAAGGGGCACGTTATTGGGAATAAATAGTGTGTGAGAAGTTAGTTTGAGTAGCAGCAGCAACCCTGACTGAATAAGGAATGAAAAGATATCACCCACTATATGGTATATGATTTGTAGACATGTGGTGTCAAAGATTACACACACACACACACACACACACACACACACACACACACACACACACACACACACACACACACACACACACACACACACACACACACACACACACACACACACACACACACACACACACACACACACACACACACACACACACACACACACACACACACACACACACACACACAGAAAACACACAGAAAACACAAAAGGAAAATAAATTTGACCAAAGAACTTATAACATGAACTGAAGGATTATTACTTTAAGGCTTCTGACAGCTATTGTGATATTTGCAACAGTTGCAATGAATAAGGTAAATGGATATTTACGAATACCATAATGATTTTTTTTCATTTTCAGCCTCTGCTAATCTTGCAGTTCCTAATCACTGCTGATGGAAACCTTAAAAAAAACACTATGTAAGTGAATTATTTGCAGTAGAATGGTGCCAGAAAAATGATTACCTGGAAGATATGCCGACCACATCACAAACACTGTGTTAAATATCGAATTATTTATTTTGGAAAGTGCGACACAAAACTGCAGTAAAACCATGAGGCTGCAAAGCTTTCCGAGCATAGAGCTTCATCATACTGTATGATGTCTCCTGAAAAGCTTCAGTGGAGAGCTGCAGGTGAAGTGCTTTATGCTGTGTGGGGCTTTGCTTTGAAGGCATGAATGTAGAGGCATTCATGTTGGTGTTTTAAATGAGCCAAATCCATCAGCTCAAGCTAACACTGATAATAAATGTATTCATTATTTTGCCCAAACCTACTAGTTATATTGCTCTAGATGCTTTGCAGTGTGTTCTCATATAATTAATGAATAATTTGTGCTGAATCGAACGGACAGAAATAGATGCGATACCTCTCTTCTTCATAAAATGCATGCATGTATGTTCAACTGACCAATGCAAAAAGAAAATTAAACACTTTGAAGCTGATCTCTTCAAAAGCCGAGATTGAGCTCATGTCAATTAGATCAAAAGCTCCCAGTCACACACACACACACACACACACACACACACACACACAGCATCATCCGCAGATGTGGCAACAGGGTGTTAACTCGGTGTGTGTTGAGGATGAGATCTTAGTCAGTGTGATTGACTGGTGCCGCTTGCCTGATTGCAAGATGTCGTGATTAAAACTCTGTGTGTGTGTGTGTGTGTGTGTGTGTGTGCCTCAGTTTGAGAACAGCTGATTGATGTGTGAAGATGAAAGGATTACAGGTCTTGTTATTATTCTTCCCTTCTGTTCACATCACTCCCGACACATGCATCGCACACACATAGACACACACACACACCCCTCACAGAAGACTGTATTGGAATGACATATGCAAAGTTGTAGCAGTAAACACATTTTACTACACCAAAATGTGCATTGCAGGCTAATGTGAATGGTATGTGAGAGTTAATGTTTTTTCGCTGGGAACACTGGGATTAAAAACTGGGTCCACTCAAATTGTTTGTGTGTGTGTGTGTGTGTGTGTGTGTGTGTGTGTGTGTGTGAGAGAGACTGCAGACATATAGTGCATTAATATTTAATATATGGTTATACTAGCTAGGATCAACTTATATTTTCTCTTCTCTGACTTTAAAGCAAAATGCATGAGAGAGACACTAAAAATGCATTAAAACGCTGTGATTACAGAATAACACACTGTAGCATTTAAAAGCATAAAAAGCATCATTTCCATTGTTGGCTTCAGCATTTTTTGCAGTGAATACTAAACAGCTGTGGTGTGTTACATCTCATACACAGATACAGTCTGCACGACGGGTGAATCTCAATCAGCTGATCCTGATGATATCAGTAAAGATAGAAACCTTAGTGTCATAATCAACGAACAACTAGAATAAATCATCATCAAGGAAAAAATGTATACTTTTTCAGAGCAAAATTACGATGTATTGTCTCCTCTATAAAAAAAGGTAAGGGCTACAATATATACGCTTAGTGTGACAGATCTATAATGGCATATTATGCTTTTAATGCTGGAGGAAACTTTGTAATTGTTATGACAAATAAGCATGAAATGAACTATTGTGCAGGTGGATAAAAACTGTAAAACAAAATCTTAAATGTTCACTACAACATTTGTTATGATCTTCCATGTAAACTGACATCTTGATGGCTAAGCCACTGATGTATAGTCTCTTCTTTGCAGAATTTGCAGGATGTTATAGATGATAGGGTGGTGTGTATTGGGGATCCAAATGCAATTGTGCTGTATGTTGATGTGTGTGTGTGTGTGTGTGTGTGTGTGTGTGTGTGCGATCAGAGGTGTGTGTGTGTGCGCATGAGCAGAAAATCAGAATTTCCCCTCACCGACAAACTAAATTAATATATCACCCGTTACAGAATTGACCTTTAAAACCCCTTGGCTCCACTTGCCGGCCAATGAAAACACCTCTCTTCACTCATCTCTGCAGCTTGTTGCTCCCCACCACCACCCCCACCACCCCCCACTCCTCCTCTGTGACTGCTTCCTCTCGTGTAATCGCAGGGAAACAGAGGAATGATAGAAGGATGGAAGGGGACTTAGGGTGGAGGGCGGGGGGCGGGGAGGAAAACAGAGAAAAGTAATTAAAACACAGTGGTGGAAAAAGAAGAGTGTGCTGGCCTGTGACCGATAGATGCGGCTACACTGAACCGAGGACGGCGTTGGGATTAACGGGGGTCGGGTGTTTGTGTGTATATGCGTGTGTGTGTGTATGTGTGCATCCATGGCAATATGTCATGTGTCTTTAGATGGACAGTATTTAACAGAAAAACTAGAGAAAGGGAGGTGAGATGAAAAGGTAGAACTCTTTTTCTTGAATTGAGGCACCGGAATGAAATGTAGTGACACGACTGCAGAGGACCTTTACTGACAAGGCTCAAACTCATTGTCTGTCACCCTGTTTATCTGTGTGTGTGTGTGTGTGTGTGTGTGTGTGTGTGTGTGTGTGTGTGTGTGTGTGTGTGTGTGTGTGTGTGTGTGTGTGTGTGTGTGTTCACTTAGCCTTGCTCCGCACCCTTTTCCGACAGGATTTCAAAGATCCACCATAAAGCCACCATTGTTTCACCAAACAATGACACATTATCAATCCATTGGTAGTTGGCACAGTGTGACGAAACGACACAGGCTGAGATACTGATCCTTCCCACAAAGAAACGAGCCGATAAAAAGCTAACGATGAATTAATTACAATGAATAGATGACACAAAGCAAAACAAGAGGATGCCTCGCACAAAGTCGGGGGATACAGATGTCCAGATCCGCTATCGAAATGACATTTCCTAGCAGGATTGTTGTGAGCTTTAGAAGATAACCTGCGTTTCCATACGTAGATAAAACAAACCTTTGATGCTAAATAACTTCCTGTTTTTACTGAGGCGAAGCAACTATCCAATTTCCATCTATGGGCAAAGTATACTGCTTTTTTCCCCCCATTTACTTTATAGCAGACAAACAAAGGTTTCTTTACTAAGGAGACTGTGTGCAGACCCCAACCAAGGCAGCACAATCCTCAAAATGTGTTACTTGAAAGATTATGTTTAAACTTTTTATTTTATAGATTGATTATTAATTATTCATAAACATATTTGGCTGATGTAAAAAATAAAAAAGAGTTTGGAACTTCCTTGAAAATGTAAAATGATCTTCATGTTTTGTGCCCTGCTGTCCTCTGTCACCCATCATACTACCTTTGGATGAGTCACTATATTTCCTCTGTTTTGCTCCTGCTTAGTCTCCCTTGGCCCCTCACACACGCACAGACGCACGCACGCACGCACACTCTCTCTCTGTCTTGGCCAAATCCTTCAATATCTCTCTGTTTCTCACTTTTTCCTCTCTCTCTCTCTCTCTCTCTCTCTCTCTCTCTCTCTCTCTCTCTCTCTCTCTCTCTCTCTCTCTCTCTCTCTCTCTCTCTCTCTCTCTCTCTCTCTCTCTCTCTCTCTCTCTCTCTCTCTCTCTCTCTCTCTCTCTCTCTCTTCCCCCCCCCCCCCCCCACACACACACACACACACCGTGATAAGATAGACTACTGTTCGGCTAGCTTCGACCTGCTGAATTTCAAATAGGCCCCTACGACAAAAACCCAGAGCCACAGTCTCTCTCTCCCTCTCTCTCTGCCAGAATATTAACTAGTCCTGCAGCAGTGCCGAAAATCCTGCAGACCCACGAGCCTACCAAAGCTTTGCAGATGTGTTTGTTGCATGGAGGAGGTGAACAGAAAGGTGGGTGGCTGGGTCACATTTAAAACATATATTTTACTATACTGATCAGTCGACATGTCAAGTTTAAGTAGTTCATTAATGGAGCATGAACCAATTATTTTTTTGATAATCAATTAACTGTAATTAGAATATTTGCTGGTTTCAGCTTCTTAAATCTGAAATAAGAAGGTTTTGCTGCTCATATTTTATTTTATATTAATAACTTTTAGGGATTTTGACCATTTTAAATGTCACTGGGCTGAGCATTTGTAAAAAGTCAAGTTATATGTTGTATTTGTTAAAGTGGAAATGTCAATGCAGCAATGTGATATGCTGGTTCAACACAATGCAGTGTGTGAGGACCCAAAAAAAGAAAAATGCTACGTGCTGATTTGTATAACGTGACGCTTGGTGATCGTGTTTCCTACTGCAGAAGGCAGAGAGGAGTGAAGTGACACGGGAAGGAAAGCTGGGTTCCAAAAAGAAGCTCATTACCTTGCTGATCCACGTCTCAAACTTGGACCCTTCGGTTGTCAGGAATAAATCTGTGGGGAGGGCAGAGAGACAGACAGAGTGCAGGCTGGTTAAGTCAGGCAATCATAATCAAACT
>NC_084970.1:5046817-5091817 GCF_963691925.1 Scomber scombrus | reverse complement strand
TTTAAAGTAACATTTACTACAAGATAATCTGAAAGTCAGTGATATTCATTGAAAGCACGTTTAAGCTTAGCCACTTCATGTGTCTTGGGTGAATAGGGTAGCTGGTTTTTTTTAAAGCAATAAACCAAGGAGCATACACTGGATATGTTTGGGCCACGGTTGTCATTGGTCCCATGTCAAGTGTCGACTGGAAAGTATATTTTAATATTGTCTTTCCCATTTAAACACATAAATATTGGAGAATTTGCTTAACAGTCAATGTAGATAAAATATTAGAGATCGATTGCATTTAAATCCATTTGCAATTCTAGCCAGATGTTGAAAAAAAAGGTGTAAATGCATCAAACACTTCAAGCCATATAGGTAATCTTTACTCCTCCTAATCAGAACTACACCTCTAAGCATTTTTGGTCAACTTAGTAAATAAAAACTTTCATCTTACTTGAACTCCATCCATGCATTTGCAATTTTAGCCACTTTATAACAAATGACCCAAACATTTGAGGCTCCCATGCAATCTATTATAGCGCTGCTGCTTTTACTATTGGCCTTCTTTGATGGTTTTGAAACAGATTTCAGGACCTTATCGCCATCTTCTGTGTCCCGACCAGATTTATATCTAGTGTGGGAAAAACGGAGATGGATTCTATTCTCTGACTCATGGAAACACTGGCTAATAATCGAAATAATTTTATCCAGATATGAAACACATGAAATTCAGGCATAAACCGGGTGCCTCAGCTTTTACACCCAGGGAGCAGTAACTTTCTATCCGTCTATGTTACACTTCTAATATTGACGACTGCAATCTTCTTAGCTTCAGTAATCTAAGAACACTGAAACAGGAGGTGGATATATGTATTAGTATTTTTATCAGTATTTTAGGTGTTGTACCAGTCTTCCAAAGCCAATTACATTTCAAACAACTGGAGACTCCATGTCTGACTGTCATAATCATACTTTGTCAGGATGTAGTACGAATTGGTTCTGCACAACTTAAGGCTTTCTTTTAATGAGCTGCAATTACAATGTCCAGCACACCTCTTTGAAATTAACATAATGATAATAGCCGCTGGTATAAAGGGATAACGCTGTACCGTATGCTGCTAAAACCCTTAAATGATGGTAAGACAATGCTCCAGTTGCAATTTTATTTGCATTTTTTAAAAACAAATCTGTCAAGTGGAACCTCACTGATCTCACTTAATTGTAACCTACTTTGGAGGCACAAAACCGAGACTTCAACTTTCTTACGGATCGCCAAAATCACTGTGAACTTTATAACTTGTCTAGAGAGAGAAAGGAGAGAGAGATTTCCTCTGCTGAACTCAGAGTGACTTTATGAAGTGTTGTTTTCTTTGGCAGAGCAAACAGGGGGAGAGGAAATGAAACTAGAGACACTTGATCCCCTCATATGCCCTCGAACACACACACACACACACACACACACACACACACACACACACACACACACAAACACTTGCACAGGGACACACACCCAAGCCCCTCAGCTCCCATCGCAACTGATACTTTACTTTTACTCTAACATTAAACATTCACTCCATGCAAGCATTACACACAATAGTCACACTTTGTTACATACAAATCTGTGAGTGTGTGTATGTGTGTTTGCGTGTACTTAAATGCTGTTCTGTGGTTTTGTGTGTGTGTGTGTGTGTGTGTGTGTGCGCGCACTGTCAATTGATTTCCCTGCTTGATCAATAGCATTTTAGCCCCTTAACTACCCACCATACCATCTGTTATAACAGACAGCGTACAGGTATGTGTGTGCATTTGCGTGTGTGTGTTTGCATGTATCCACGTTAAGATATCTTCCTCCCTTCTTTCCTCACAAAAAAATGTATAAATCAGCATACACTGGGGGACAGAGAGCTGGAGGAAAATCGAAAGAGGAATCTTACAAGGAGAGAGATTCACAAACAGATGATAACTCTACATCTCTTTAATGATCGAGAGCTGTGCCCGCCAGGCCAAAGTTATCCTGCATGTTGAAAGAGCAACTACAGATGTGTCTCTAGGTAGAGGGGGCCAATTAGCAATGTGTGGTAGTATTTACATTTCGGGCTATCTATCATGCTAATCGGCGTGCCGATTTATCAGCTGGGTTGTGATTAATGCAGGGTTAGGGCGGCGGGTGTCCTGTGGCTGAAGGTAGATGGAAAACAACAATAACAAGTAGAAGAGAGGGATTCTTGTCCCTTTGCTCGGTAGGAGAGGACGAGAGGTGCGAGGAAGGTGAATCTCATATTACTTAACGTATTCTCGCTCTCTCTCTAATCAATCCAAATTTGCATGCGGGGAGGAAGAAGACGAAAGAAACAACGTAGAAGAAGGGGGAAAAGTAGTGAAGGGAAGATTCTGTCGTCTTAGTTTTATGAAGTTTTCTTTCCCTCCCATTTTGGTAGGGTGAATGGTGGGAAAGCAATATCCTCTAGGCCTTTTAATCATGTGATGACGGGCCTAGGACCTGTCTCAGTATGTGTGTGTGTGTGTGTCTGAACTGTGGCCCCATTGATCAAAGCCAGTGCTGGTGTGATGGGATAGAGGGACAGGGCTGGCCGTGGACACAGCAGCTCCACCGGCTCCCTGCCGTCCTCCCCAACACCGCTCAGACTGGCGCAGGGCCATTTGTCAAAGTTTTATCTGATTCCAGAGGTATTGGATCTATCAGTCATTGTGTATGAGAGAGGAGATTGACCTCCTCTATGGACATTTTTCTAAATTAGACCCAGCTGATATTGGAGCGACACAGCCTGCCATTAGAGGTGACCAAAGCATTGTAAGGCAGCCTTGTTAATACTGAGTTTAACGCTGTAATTTGATTGCAAAGAGGGAGGGGGGTGGGGGTTGTGGGTTGAGGGGTTGAGCGAGGTGGGATTTTGAGTTGTGTAAGAGACATCAGAGGTGTCCCTGGAGTCTAAGTGGTTTCTCCCCTCTCCCTGGGCCTTTAGATTGCCTTCCAGACTGACAAAGCACCTGCCACACATTCATCAACGATCCCATCCATCTGTCCATCAGGTTCGTGGTCCACTCGGTCATCAACAGGTAATGCCTGGCGGTCGGGCCTGGCTGCCTGATAATGAAAGATAGGAAAACATCACACACTCTGTCAAGCAGTGTTAAGGTTCATATGTATCCCACTTAAGACAAAACATGCATCTCATGCATTGGTTTCTCCAATTTCTTCCAATCCCTCTATCTTTCAGTATCCGTCTCTCCTCGATATCCTTGTTTGACCTGATTCATAATTCAGAGGAAGTCAAATATCAATGTTGTTTTGTTATATTCTAATCTCATTTCAGGATAAATAAAAGAATCTGTATCTGATTTACTTTCTTTTTTTTTCTTCCAACGACCGCTGTGGTGGTCGGACTAATAAGCAGCCATTTGGGCACGTTCCAGCAAAATTGCCCGGACTATGTTTAGTTTTCTGGCAGACAGCACTGGTTAATTGCCACTTAATTAGCTGTTTTACCCAGAATGCTTTGACCCACTTGGGACAGGTCTCTCATTAGAAGCCAAGCATCTGAACTCATCGTGGATTCTAAAAACATACTGCGGCGAAAAACACAATTATCAGCATTTAGACGCATACGTTTTAGAATAGGTGTTGTTTGGCTTCTTTTTTTTATTGCACAACTTCACAGTTAATACTCCAAGGACTCACTAGTGGTGACACTGGCTTTCAACTTTTCGAGTTTACTTTTTTCGCTCTACAGATGTGGGTAAGAAATTGTTATTTATGATATTCCTATACTATAAAGTAGGTGCCATTTTTATTTGAGTTACTGTTGCCTGCAAGCACAGTGCAGCCAGCTTGTTTTGGATCAGGCTTGAGAAGATCTTTGATGTGATTTCAATGACAGCTACACATTATGCTTGTCAATAAACCAGACAATGAGAAGGTTCAGAACAGGGCTGAACAGAGTGAAGCATCGCTGTTTAAAACTCGAATTCAGAAGACTTTGAGTTGATGTCATGGTGGTTGTGTTTGTGATTATTGGTGATGCTCCGAGGCCCCAAAGGCCCCCTCCGGTAACAGTTCAAGCCCAGTGAGCAAACCTTGCTCTGGCTCAGCACCCTCCCGGCTACATCAATATGCCCCCAAGTTTCTCCAACAAGCCTAAACACATGCTATTGCACTTTGCTATCAATAAGACCTGCATCCACAAGACATTAAAGATTGAGCTTTTGCTTGGCGAGGAGACAAGCTGTTTCCCCTGTAAACTTTCCTCCTGCATTATCAGTCACACTTCAAACTGGCAAGTCAGACACCCCGGATCTGAAAACTTACAGTCAAAGCTTTTAATTCGGCTCGGTTCGATGCGCCTCTCTCTCCCTCCCTGTCTTCCTGTGAATCTGTTTCCACTGACTAAGAGCAAAAAGGCAGAGACGTGCGGCTTCCACCATACAGATATTGGCAGAGTGTCATCGGAATGAATGAACCGCTCTTGCATCGCAACTGCCAACATGTCAGCCGCGAGCTGGGATGCATGACTGACACCCCCTGATTGGTCGATTTAATATAGAGAGAGACGGAGGGAAGTAGACGGGTGCCTGCCTTCCCTGAGCTCTGCTAGAGCGGGAGATGGAGGGAGAGGTGTAAGTCCATTTGTCGAAGACGTGAAGCGCTAACTCTCTAGGTATGGGCCTGTACGCCTTGTTAGAGAGAGGGAGGATTTTTTTCATGCAAGGGGGTGGGGGGGAGCATGGGAGTTAGCATGCAGTTTGTTATCGCTTCACCCTGGATGTTTCTGACAAATCGACTCAGACAGCCATCAGATGATCTGGCAGAAAAAGACATTTCAGCAAAACTGGTGTCAAGACCAAAATACATGGATGTTAAAGTTGTGAGCAAAGCCTGGAGGTGCTGGCAGATAGATTGACATACAAGCCCAAATTATCAGTGCTATCGATGCTTGGACATGCTGATTGCACCTGTAGACCTGGAGTGGGATCAAACAAATCCATCACACCTGTGTCAATCACTTATGATTAATGCAAAAGGATTCCACAGGGTTATAAGTCACATTGTGGCAAAGGTATTATGAAAGATAAGTGATGAAACTGCATAGAATGTACAATATGATCTTGAAGTATCAACTTATAATATAGTAATTTAGGGTTAGGGTTGTTGTGTTTCAACAGACAGGTGATATTCTGATTCAGATTATCTGATATTGATGGAATATTGATTGTTTTACTGCCTTCTTTGTCCGTGCTCAGCTAGGAAAATACACCAGAATCTTCACCTGCATCTCCCTGTCTTCTGTTACAGGACTTGGTGATTTACATAACATATATCCCAAAAGTATTTGGTTAATGAAACACAATAGAAATGTGAGGGAGAACCTGCCACTAAAGCCTTTCATGTGCTTACATCAGGTTATAGACAGGAAGATTTAGTGTATGGCTAATTTATTTCCCATAAGTGGAAAAGCCTACATAGAGAAATGTGTGTGCAGTTTGGTTCTGGGGATGCAAAATCTCAATACTAGAGTATACAATTAGTTTCAGGACAACAATATACCTCCAAATTGGTTCCAATAGTCTGGCAAGGGCCCTTTCTTGTCTTAATATGACAGTGTCCTCATGCACAAAGTGAAGTCAAAGAAGGTCATTTTCAGTGGTTCACGTGGAAGAACTTGACTTACCTGCCCTGAGTACTGATCTCAACTTCATCAAACACTGATAGGATCAACTGGAACACCAACTACAGTCATGGCGTATCAGTCAAAATCACTAATGCTTGTGTAGTTAAAGGGGATACACAGCTGCTACCAGGGTCCAAAATCAGATGGAAGGCCGTCCAAGATGAGTGAAACTATGCCCAAGGTTTTGGAAAGACATGTTCAACAGTCACATATAGGTGTAATGTCCAGGTTTCCACATCCATTGGCCATACATATGATCAGGTGATTTTACACCATTCAAAGGTAAAGGGTGTGTGTAATGGTCAATTTTGGTCACACCATATTTGGTCTATAGATAGGAGAAAAGTTCATCATCGGGGAGGTACCCATGTTACTATAGAGATCTCTATGATTTGACAACATTATGCTTAAAATGCCCACAGTGTCAATGCTAACATGCTGATGGTGAACAGGAAATGTTTACCATGTTTGCCATCTTAGCTTAGTGTGCTAACATTTGCTAATTAGTGCTAAACACGATGTACAGCTCAGGCGGATGGGAATGTCCATAGCTTTACAGGTATTAAACTGTGTATTGGTATAAACTGAAATATTTAGCTAATTAAATTTTGACCAAAGGGGAAGCAAAGAGATCACCAAAGTTATGAGGATTCATCTTCTGGGCAACATGAATTTCTGTACCAAATCTCCTGACAATCCATTAAAGGGATATTGAGATATTCCACTCAAAAACGTAAATCACATGGTGCCATGAAGGAAGGGCATCTGTAGGATGAATCCTTTTGGGACCATCAATATCTGTACAAAGATGGCAATCCATTTAGTAGTTGATATTTCAGTCTTGATCAAAGCGGTGGGTCAACTGACAGATAGACATTGCCATCCCTAGAGCTGCACCTCTAGAACTAATATGTACTGATAATCTCTTCTCTCTACACCCTGCAAGTAGGTCAGCTTATGTGAGAATTTATATTTTATTCCCAAATCAACCATCACTAAACACCATTATCATCAATGATTAGAAGTGAAATGATTTAATTAACTAGTTGATTCAACAAGTATGCTGTTAGTGTCTCTGATTATCAGCAGTATGGAGCACATCTCACTCCATCATCCTGGATTTGTGGAGAAAACTAGTGTTTGTGCTTCAGCGTAAGTCATTCTGCAGCCTCCTTTTGGCTGTGTGGGACTCTGCTTTACTCCATTTGAGAAACTGCTGTGCAGCTGGATGGTGACAGACCAAAGCAGAACGCACTCTGTTTCAGCATGTAATTTCATGTTACTGGGAATCTAACATTATTGTTTTCCCCCCCGCACTCCAATTTAGAGACAGATCAATATTCAGCTTTGTTTATCAAAGTGACAGCTCCTGGATATTGCATTTTGCATTTTTATGTTTTCCTTTATAAGCGGGTATTAAAACATAATATATCTGAAGTCTTGCTTTTATGGGCTGACAAAGGGTGGGGAGGCGCTGTTAATGGTGTAAAACAGTTGAGGAATGGTGGCTGCTCCTGCTCGTACACTCATAGTTACAAATATCCATCACACACATCAGCATCACTGTTTGCCTAATGAAGACGCTTTCTCTCGGTGAGTGTCGTCGATAACAGTCAAAAAACAGCAGAGGAATTCCTGTAGGGGCGTGAATATGTATATAAGTGTGTGCACATGGTTTTTTAAGTGTGTGTATCTGTGGTGCATGATTCTGTGTGTGTGTGCGCTTGCGGCTACCCGTACATACAAAGTCTCCTCTTGACGCTCAAGTCCCAAATCATGCATTATTTGCAAACCAACCATAAAGAAATGACAATGGCAACCCTATGCATACAAATCAGGGCCCATTATCCACCTCAGTCTGTCAGTTAGCGTGCTGTATTTGAAGGGAGACTTGGCCAAGGGGAGTCGTACCCGAGGTCCTGATAAATGCTTCGGCTGATTCCCCTTGTGAGTGATGGAGCACTAACCCTGTTTAGCTTCTTTAATATACTTGTATTAGCATGAATAAATAACGAGTGTGTCCGGATGCTACAAATATTTGATTGTGCCTCCCTAATAGGCCGGTGTCTTCCGTCACATGATGCCACTGCGACTCTCTTGGTGTCACAGCCAAGGCAGACTTACATCGATCTTTATCGCCTGCCCCCTAAATCAATTATAAACCCTCAGAGAGAGTGCCAGAGAGGGGTAAGCGGGTGATGATGGCTGGCTGCGTGCGGGGGTGTGTGCCATTCCAGCTGTGCCAGGCCTTGTCTTGTCTATTGTACCTCTGTTTTTAACAACAAAAACAGGGGGAAAAGGAGGGGAGGGGGTGGTGGTAACAAATACTTACTTTAGGCCACAAATTCACATAAATCTCTACTTTAGGTGAACTCGCATGCTGTGGATCTTATTGACGTGTTTGTCTAATAACGTGACAGAAACTGCAGGAGTGTAAAATGTCCAGAGCTCTATGGGAGATGTTACTAGCACCTGTCAGGCTCACGTTAAATATGATCTGATAATAAAATTAAGATGGATGACACAGTAAATGTCGGCCCAAGAAGACAGAGGTTGCACATCCAAAAGAGGGGGAAAAAATATGACATCATTCTCATATTTCACCTGTTTAAGAAAAGCCAACAAGAGCAAATGCGGTTTAGATAATGATCGGATACACTACTACACTAAAACATCATTTGGCAAAGCAAACCATTTGATCATGACTACGTACAGGCGAAATCAAAACATCCATTCATTTTCCGCCCCTTCTGTCAGGGTCAGCAGCAGTGAGGTATCCCAGATGTCCTTCTCCCTAGCAACCTCTACCAGCTTCTTCTGAGGCAATCCTAAGGCGTTGCCAGGTCAGAGGGGATATACAGTATAATTTCTCAGGCAGGTTCTTGGTGTGCCCTAGGTGCTCGTCTTAGTTGGATGTACAGTACCATTCAAACCCTAACCAATTGTCTTGAATGAGAAACTGTGTCTGGTTCTGTACCTCCACATGGAGATGTCCACGAACATTCTAATTAGATATTCTAAAGCACCTCCCTGTTTTTTTTCAATTCAAATAACTTATTTTGTCCCTAAGAGTGACCTCAGACACCAAGGTAAGAAAACTCATTATGTAAACACAAATCACCCTAGATCTGCATATAGTCTACTGTACAACAAAGACATGATTGATGTTCATGATGAAACAACAACCAACTGCCTTAAGCGAACCTCAAATCTAAATCTTACCTTCTCGTTTCTGTCTCCGTTCACTTTCTCTCCCCACCCGGCTGTTCCAGACAGATGCCCTGCACACACCTCCCACACATGCAGCATTAAGCCATTTGACCTTTGACCCTATCTCTGACAGGGCTGGTAGAGAGACGGACAGATACACAGAGAGCTATGTTCATTAGCAAAGGCAGCCACACTGGAGCCTGCCTCAGATTAATAGCAGAGTTTTAGTAGCTATTACTAATGTTGTTTCACTTTTAAAAGACAGCTGTCCTAACAGATTCTCAAGAGCCAAAGGCCCCCCACACACTCCCTGTTGCTGTAAGAGAGCATTAGTGTCAACTTATGGAGAAAAATAGAGATGGGAAAAAAGAGGATGGTAACGAAAAAAACATTTTTAAAAGCGTTCCTATCATAGATTTATTCCTTTTATTTGTTTAAACAAAAGTAGCAGCCATGACATATGTCTTAAATTATTTTATTCACCCCAAACTACACAACTACACAATGCAATCAATATGATGGTGTGAAAAAAACACAATAGAGTGAAATGAACTTTCAGAACTAACCCTGTTGTACTGATAGAAACATTGAAGTTTTTTTAGATGAAGTTTCAAGTTTGGCAGATTCCTAGTTTTACTTCATGTAGCAGCTCAGTGTGACAGCCTGTTATAAACACACACACACACACACACACACACACACACACACACACACACACACACACACACACACACACACACACACACACACACACACACACACACACACACACACACACACAGAGTATGGACAACGGAGAACTTGTGTGACAGCTGCATACCAAAACTCATTTTCTGACAAAGCCAATTAAAGGTGTGAATATACTGTATGCATTTATATAACAAACACTAAGACATAATAATGACTGCAGAGGCTGAGGACAGTGTTAGTATGTGTATACAGTATGTATTTGAGCTGTATGTTTGTGTATATGTTGTAGCACCAAATCTCAGTCTAGCATGTCCAACACCTTAAAAAAATATAAATAAATCAATAAATGTGTTTTGCTCATTTAAAGTGCAAATGGTATATAAAGCTTAGGATATTACATCTTAAAGTGTCACTCTGATTATCCTCTGAGCATTCAAGGATGTATTTAACCCATATGCAATACCCTTCATTTCTAGCACGTTATAAACTGAACTTTTGTTTTTCACTCAGCTTAGACTTGACTTATCTCATCTTATTCTTATTGTTGCTATTTTCCTCGCTTTAAATGTACATCTTTTACTCTGAACTGTGTCTATACTACCTGCACTTTTAATGTGGTCACATGTACTGTATAATATGTAATGTACTGTTTAATGTATACAATGATCTCATCTGGACTGAACTGAAATTAACCAATCAATCATTCACACCTTATTTATGTAGAACCTTTCATACAGGTTAATGTAGTTCAAAGTGATTCACAGCTGATTGACAAGATGATAATGAGACAGAACAAGTGTAGACAGAGGACAATATAAAGTAAATGATGAAAATGATAAAAAACAAAAACAAAGAACAATGTGAGACTAAATGCATGTGACAGAAAAAAACAATGACAGAAGTGTAATAAAAAAGGAGCTATAAAAAAACATAGAATAAAATCATATGAGTAAAAGTTTATTAAAAGTTTGAATACAAATTAGGCTCAAATTGATTAAAAAGATGAAACTAAAGTAAAATGAAATTTAAAAAGATAGTGTTGAAGAAAAGCTAAACTAAAAACAGGTGAATAACATTGATAAGAAGATGAAATATATGGATAAAATAACATAAAATAAAGTAGGATAAAATATTAAAACATCAAAACAAATAAAATACAAATTCTATAAAAATATTATAAACCATTCCTGATCAAAGGCCAGGCTGAAAAGTTTAAATGAAGTATGAAAAAAAACACAAAAAAAACAAACAAACCCAACAAACAAAAAAACAACAACTTGTTTTGAGTCAGATGCTAGCATGCTTACAAAGAAAATGTTAATATGCTGATGATGATCTTATTTATTTCGATGAGCTAGTACTCAAAACAAAGCACAACTGAGGGTGATGGGAATGTCATTAGTTTTGTATAGATTTAGCCATAAACCAAAGTGTTGGACAAAGGGAAATTATAACCTCTGATAACACAGAAGATAATTCAGGGGATCATGAAAGAGTACCAAATTTCATAGCAACCCATCTAACAATTGTTGAGAATGAATTTCAACCTAATAGTGATGCTGGAGGAAATGTCAAGGGATTGCAAAGTCATCATGATACATAATCTGGAGACCATGATATCCCGTCTCAATATGTTGCTCCAATCCTACAATAGATGTTGGTATAGTGAAGAATCTCTGACCTTCTGGTGGTGGGAGATAAAAAGCCAGGGAACTACTAAGTTCATTAGGATTCATCCTCTGAGAAACATGAATGCACAAACTTTAGTGGCAACCCATCTAACAGTTGCTGAGATATTTCAAGACAATCACAGAACAAGGATGCTTCTTGCTTTCTACAATATCTGTGCATAACTGCTACACTTTGGCAAACGTTGGTTAACATTAGGGAAACATCCTGGTTACAGCTACTATAAAGGCAAACATTGTAGATCTGTTACAGGATAATAACTAAGGTCATCTGCATGATAATCAGATGTGCTAAATGCCCATCCATCTGATTATGATATCAGATACTGGAATAAAATAGTAGCCTCTCCAACAATGTTATTCCAAGAGCCTTGCCATTAGCGTGTCTAAAACCTGCTGTAATTACTGGGAGCCTTTATACTGCTTTTAAGTACTATTAGTAAAACAGTCCTACTTCAAATATCATTTCAATAAAGGCTTCTGCACATCCACTTGCATTTAATCAAGAAGGGTAGCAAAAAGGATCCAGGAACAAAAGTAGTATCTGGCAGTGGTTGTGTTATTTCAGAAAAGTTGTGTTATTTTAGGAGTTGGACTACTTTGTTGAGCAGCAGAGGAAACGATACACAATAAGGATATTATTGTGAACTTGGGACATAACAATTAAAAACATGTTTTAGATGTTCCTACTAGAAATTAAAGGCAGGTTTATACATGGATAAATGTATTAGGATGTTAGAGCATTGTACTCATACATATTCAGTTGTAGATAGCATGTAGTCTTGGCATGTGTGTACAATAATGGTAAACTTGTACATAATTACACATAGAAAGAGTGATAATCAGCTACCAGGTAAAGTTGACTTGATGTTGTCTGCAGTTTGGCTTGTTTTTCTTCAGAAGACATAAGAAAAACGGACAAGAAAAAAAAGAGAGAGATACCTCAGCGCAGCCCGAGCACACGCGAGCCAGCGGAGTGTTGAGAATCCCTCTCTTCCAGCGCAGAATTGAGACTGACATTTTATATTTTCCATTGAATTACACCTCATCTGAAATTCACTTTGAACAGCTTGAAATCTTAACTTCCTCTTTGGCATGGCATTACATCTCGGGGAAAAAATAAATAAGTAAGGGAATAGCGATCATTTTACCCCAACAGTCTTGATCTGTCAATCATCTCCAGTGATCTGAAGACTGCAGAAGTGCGCTGAGTGAAGAAAATCAAAATGAAGTAAATAGGTTAAAATGTACATCAGTTATTCATCACAAACGAGTTCAACCAAAGTCATATTTTCCTCCCCTTTTCTTCCTCATAGCTAAGTGCAAATACTGACACATGTACTTCAAGGCTCCCCACTGCATTTTCAAAGAAGGGATCTGGCTTTATTAAAAATTCATAAGGTCATATTAATTAGAGACAGAATATTTTCTTGCATGAGAGCGATGAAGAAATCAAAAAAAAAAAAAAAAAGAGGAGGCCCGGAGGATCGTTTTGATTCGACTGGCCTCAAAGTGAATGGAGAAGGTGAAAGGCACAAGGCTAAAACACGTGCTTTGTTCTGAGGCCAGTCTCTTTGTTCATCAAACCCACGACTAATTTGTTCACCCGCCCCCACCTCACACACACACACACACACACACACACACACACACACGCACACACACACACACACACACACACACACACACACACACACACACATGCACAGACATGCACACAAACACTCTGCAGCCATATTTCTCCTTTATTGTATATTCTTTTTTAGTCGAGTGCCGCCGATTTGAAATGCTAATTAAACATATTTTTAATGTATTCACCAGGCTCATCAAGGCAGGCTCATATATCAAAGTGTCCAAACTTGTATTGATGTTGGATATCAAAGAGGTGATTACTTGGTAACATCCAGAGTTTTTAGCTGTTAATTGTCCTCGTCCTGGTCCAAAAGCCTTTCCAGATTGATAACGCAGCAGACATTTATTTTTTTATTATTATTTTTTTATTATTTTTTTTCATAAAGAACCAACAGCTGCTGATAAACAGATAAATCCATTTGGATGCTTGTCCCGCTCCGTTGTACCCATTTTAATACCAGTTTTGTCTTTTCATGTTCAAAATGTAGGTTTACACATTTAAGCGAGAGCAACTCGGGAAGCCCTCGTTAATGTATGAGGAGAGACTCGCAAACAAACAAGCCAACAAACATGTGCTTCCTCTGGTGTCTCGTCACGCCGTTGCGCTGCACATGTGTGGACTACCGTACACACGCACACACACTTACACGGCACACGCAAGCCTGTCAGCAGGTAAAAAGGTGCGTGTGTGTGTACATGTGAAGGGTATGTGTGCGTCAACTTTGCAAACAACAAAAGATGCACTATAAAATACATGAAAGGAAATAATTCATTAACAGCCTACTTTCCATTTTTTCCCATTTCCCGCTAATTAGACTCAAAAACAATAAGAATAGCTTTCGATAGCATTCCTATTTTAAACAGCAATGATAATAATAATGCTGATGGTAAAATACTCACAACTGTGCTGTATTCTTAATATCAAAAGGCGCCATGATGAGGAGGAAAAAGAACAATGAGCCATCAGAGGATCGTTTCTTTTATTTTCATTCTAATTTTTATGCGACCTTCCTTTTGCGATGGTAGCAATGATTCTTACGCTCTCTCTCTCTCTCTCTTTTTTTTCTTTTCTCCCCCCTTTCTCTCTGTGTCTGATGTAGCTAATGCCATTAACTCTCCCTGCCACTTTCCAGGTCACTAATTCTTCAGCTCTGAGTTCATTGTGCCCAGACCGCAATGCTGTCTCCATAACGAGGTTATTTCTGGGTTATTACCTTCCTCTATGAAATGGCACCTGATGGGAGGCATGAAATTGATATAAATCAAAAACAGTCTGCAATGAGCAAATTGAAATATTTGCTAATTTATTTTTTTGCTTCCATCCTTCCCCTAAATCTGCATATTCAGATCAGAAAACAAGCTAGTCAGACTTTTTTCACACGATTCACACCTGGCATTAACACATATCTGGATAATAACATCTGGTGCAAGGCCTTTACATTAAAATATGGTATTAATAAGCATTAACGTTATCTCAATTCTGTGTACAATATGATCACATTGAAGGTGGAGCTGGTGCCTCCCTGGTCAAGCATTTTGACTGGTGGCTTGAGATAGAAAGAAAAGGTAAAATTGGGTGACCTTTTAATGTGTTGGACAGATTTATTTCTTAAAGCTGCATTAATTAAAATTTTGGCACTTGGGGGCCTGTGCAACAAGCTGTAAATACCACACTGACATATCACCTTATGAAATTGCTGCGGTTGACAGTTTCTAAGACATGGAGTAACATTAGCATTATGTTTCAAGTTGTGTTTCTGTCTTTTCATGAATGTAAGGTCAATATTCACTCCTCTTTTAGCTCCGTTTTGGAATGCACTCTGCAGTTTAATGCTGGGGAGGTATCGTACAGTGTGTGTGTGTGTGTGTGTGTGTGTGTGTGTGTGTGTGTGTGTGTTTAAGCTTTTCTCTACAAACAGCTGCTTCCTGTTCATGGAAACAAAGTTGATGACAGACTGCGACTGTGATACTGAACCAAAACAATAAAGTCTGAAAAAATCTGAAGAAATGTGTGACCCCCTTTTACACAAACTCATTTGATCCATTGTTAATGTACGGAAAGATGGTTATAGCAACATTGTGGCCAATATGTACAGATTTAATTTACACCTGGTTATGACTTGATATCATAATGTGAAACTGACAGTAGCTGAGGCTACCACTGAGGACACAGATGTCATGTCCTGTCTACTATTTTTTTGGAATGTGGAGACCTTAAGTGTTTACATTATATAATAAATGTGCACATGGTACATGATGGGATTCAAGAATTTAAAGTCAAGGAAATACATAAATTAACCAACTTAAAGGTACCATGTAGAGTTTATGACCACTGGTAGCGCTATGAAGTGATGCTTTTATGAATGGGTCCCTACACATCCATGTCGTAATATCCATATACACTATTACATTGTTAAACAGTTAGTGGTGGAACTTGCAGAGAAGCCTTTCAAAAAGACTGAGGGTTAGCAAATACGGATATAAAAAAGCACAATTTTAAATATTTAAAAATGTGGCCACGCATATTTTTATTAGAAAGGAATTGCCTCAAACCTCAAGGACACACATGATGTGTTTTTGGTGGGTAAAACTTTAGAGTAAACATATTTTGGTTTGTTTACAGGAAAACTCCACAGGGCACCTTTAAGCTGTCAGTGCCTTACTCACTCTTTTGCTGCCATGAAAGTTGACACACTGCTAACCTAAAATCAGCATTTCATAAACCTCACCTTCATCCCAGTTATCATCGTCACTCCCTATTCCCTGCTGGGCTGTGCTTGAAGTTTGATGATGATTGTGATGTTTATGATCATACATTACTGTCATCAAGTCTGAAAATAGTCTTGCAACACAGAAGATTCATTTGCAACATCACAGGAAAGACAAAAATTAAGGCAAGGAACAAATATACCAACATTTAACATAACATAACACAGAGAAGACAATATTCAAGGCTCTTCAATGTACATTTGATCTGGGATTAAGCTCTATGTTTAACTTTAGGATTGACTGGTATTCAAAAGAATGCTTCAGTCCAGTTTGATGGTATCAGTTTGTATTCACTGCTCAGGACATGGTTGTGGTCAGAGACAATGTGTTTGGCCAGGCTTGCTGATTCATAAAGTTTCCTAAGGGGTTGGCCTACAGTCTTTGAGCAGATTTTCATTTGGTGGAGCAGTTTTGACTTTAAAGTAGGGTACAAACACTTGTAGCATGTAGTATTACAATACTGTAGAACACTCATAATCATTTAAGTAAAAAACAAAAGAAGAATTTGTCTACTCATCCCAAAAGTCCTAAGGCGGCGGAGAAAATAAATTCTTTGTTTTGTCTTTTTTCAGACAAATTCAATGTGTCCTTTCCAGGATAACAGATGGTGTATCATTACAGCAGTATTTGTATGAAAATACCTGCTTGATTTTTTCTTATGAGAGTCAGATGGTTTACCATATACAAATTCTTCTGTTTTCTTTGTGTTCATCTCAAGAACATTATTATCACTCCACTCCATGACATAGTTTATGCCATGTTGGTGCTGCCAAGGGCTGTGGGAGCCTTACACTTACTAATAAGCACCTTTAACATTTGCAAACTCTTTAACATTTACAAAATACCAGGATATTGTCTTTACAGGTCTGGTCCTTATCATACTGTTTGAACACAGTTTATAAAGTCTCCAGGTGGCACTGGTTCTAATCCCCAAGCATTATTGCCAGTGCAGTGGGTGGCTGAGTTGTAGCTATGGTGCCAACCACCTGTGATGCTTTGCCATTGAAAATACACTCAAATTCTCTAGGCAAATAAACATTTTTGTCAAGAATTTCTACATTGTCAAGTGCCTCACAATGTCCCTGGTTTGAGCATGGCGAGGGACCTTTGTTGCTATCGTACCCATTTCTCTCTCTCCCCTTGTTTCTTGTCGGCCTCTCTGCCACCAACCGCCCAATGAAGATAAAAATGCCCAAAAAATAATGTCTTAAAAAAAAAATCCTACATTGGGATCACAGATCTTGCATTTCACTGAGTTCAATCAACACCATAGATTATTTATGTACACATAAATACCGCTTCCCCTAGTTTTCCCCAAGTCTGCATCTCTGTCTGTTTACATAAGGGTGTATCCAGGGACTTCAAAGAGGGGCTCGGGCATTTTAGATTGTAGCCAGCTTTCCATGAAGCATAACAAAGATGCCTCACGAAACAGTACCTTGTGTATGTCTATATTGCATCCGCTTGTTTGCTCAATGGGCAGGTTAGTGAGAATGAGAGATGGAAGGGATGACCAATTGAATCTCCACCATAGATGGTTCCAAATGCCCCTCTTTTTTCCTCATTTCTATCTCCCATTAGTTCTGATCACCTTCTGATGGATCTTATCCAACACTGAACAGTAGAAGTGGCATAGTGTCATTTCACAAGTCAGCTCAGGTTGTACCTCCACCAAAATCTCTCGATTGTATGAGTGTGCAAGCCATGATTCCTCACCGCATCTGTTCATGTTGCCACTTAGGTGTGCTGTTGGAAGTCGCACTGATAGACATGGTCCACTGAGGCCAAGAATCCACAGAATCAAAAGCATAGTTTTCAGGACACTCATCTCACATTTTGCATGAAGACCTTTATTACAAATGTGACAACATTAGAAAACATTTAAACAACGTACAACAACAAAGTAAACAGCATAAAGCATACTGAGATGCAACTCCAATATTTACTTGCATGGAGTCGTGATTTCGGAGACTAAAAATCCAACATCAATGCTGTACATATTCACACAATAATCCATTCAACATGAGTTGACTGAATAGCTACAGATACTCTGGTATTTTTGAATTTCATATTTTTCAATTACTATTGTTCACTACTGGTAAATCTGTTTTCTCTGTTATACTAATGAAGCTTAGCGAAAGTTCAGTCAGAAAACTCTAAAAACATACAGGCATAACTGGTAACTTCTGCCTTCTTCAAGCATGCTCATCTATAACCTAGATTGTTGCCAGTCACCTGTCAATCTCAGCAACCAATAGCAAAACTCCACACTTCAGCCTGAGGCTATCATCTTGTAGCGATCCGTTTAAATGTTCCTCTCTCCCTTTGCTTCAGTCCTGTCATACAGCTGTTCCTGCGCCCCACCACCTCCCCATCTCCGCCATTCTCTACAGGATCTGCAGTCTATTCCCATCTGCCATCTTCTCTTCAGTCTCATCAGCAATCACCACCACCAGTGTCTGGACTTCATGGGGGATCTACATATATATGCAGGCATTCAGAGATGATTCCTCATGGAGTTCAAGCGCCGAAGACTTTGTCATTACTAAGATTTTGTTCATTACATATTTACAATAAATATCTTTCTATTCACTTGTCTCTCCTGATTGAAATAGTTACTGTATGTTCTTACCCGAACTTGTGGTTAGTGACGCCCGGCCATCCCTTCCTATTAAAGTAATCTGTGTGGTTCTCTGATGGTGTAATTTTTTGAATGTAACTGCACCTATTGCAAGCTTGATGTAGTCTTTCACAGTTTAGAGTACAAACTTGGTACAAACTTCATGCACAGTGTCGCACACACTGCTTTTTCTCGTCCCAAAGAGGTATGTGACAGTTAGGTATCTTGACCCGGTGGCTAGCCACCACAGGGCAACTGCAACCTGTTCCTCTATGGATATTGGTGGCCTTGGGTGTCTAGACAGCCACAGAATGTGCCAAACATCCCCCAGCGCCTTGGCATCACTATATGTTCCCAGCAGACAGTACTATGCGGATAATACCACATCACTCACTGCACAGTGAAGCCCACCATGACTGCAACGTGAAACATCCCAATGTATACCAGCAATGGAAGAGCTCTGCACCAGAACTTGACAGTGCGACTGTTTGGAGGGAAAGATGATGGATCTCCATTTCTCATGCTTCCATGTTGGAAAGCCGCATCATCAGCATACATCATTACCACAGCAACTCATACAGATAGGTTGGTGATGTCTGGACACACAAATCAAATAACAGTGTGGACAGTCTAAAGATGTGATTTGAGAAAAAAATCTGATTTGCATGCAGTCTGAACAAAGCCTTTGATTGTGATGCGTTCCATGTCCATTTGTACATTAAATTGGTTTTCCTTATTCAGATTAGATATACACATCACGTTTCTTTAAACCAACAACTTCAACTCCCTGAAACACCACAGGTTTACTCTCATGTATATATCAACAGGAAAGGTATGAGTAAGGTGTGGTTGCAAAAGAACATGTGGTGCTTCTCCCTCTCTCTTTTTTTATTTGCCCTTGCAGTCCTGTATTCAATTATCCCATTGGGGAAAGGCAGAGTTGGATTCCCTGACAATCCCATTTCCAAGAGGCAGGCGAGGCGTGAATGTGAGCGCACGGGAGCAGAAGAGTGGCTGCCGAAGAGAAAGAGGCTGGCATTTGACTCTGCTGAATAAGCCCAAGGTGTGTAGTCTGCCAGGTTAGAGAGGTTACGGATGGGAGGGGAAAGGGGAGGAGAAGGAGGGGGGAAGGAATGAGAGGACTGTACGGTGTGGGTGGGTGGTGTTAATGAGGGAGGTGAGGTGTGCAGTGAAAAAGATATGGGTGTAGGGAGGACAGAGAGAGAAGGAGGGAGGGAAGGAGTGATCTGGGTATCAGCCTTGCTCATTATGGTCTGTCTCAGTGAGAGGTGAAATGAGGCTTGCTGATGGCTTGGTGTGGAAGGTATCGTCCTTGTCGAAGTGAATCATGACAAGAAAGGCAAAAAGCCTTCATCAACTCCATTAACAATATTCAAACACCCTCCAGTGTTCCTTTGAGTGGCATCCAAATGTCACTGAAAAGGATAATATAACATTAAGAGAAAATGTCTCTTGTAACCCTTCAGATGACACTGAGCATGGCCTAGCGAGAAGACAAAAATCTGCGGCAACACTTCATTTTGAAGAATGGTCTGTTAACTTTTATGCACAAAATGAACAAAAATGAAATGAGAATACATAAATGTTCAAAACCTCATTACACCTTTTTTTTTTGACTGATTGCAGCCATAGACTGTAAAAGAAATAATGATCTAGCCACCGCGACGTCACCCATTGGTTTGCGGACTCGCATTTTGAAGCCTTGAATTTGCATTTTGACTGTTGCCATCTTGGATTTTTGAAGCCAGAAGTGACCATATTTGGATGAGAGGGTGGAGCTGACCCTAACACTGGCTGCAAGTTTGGTTAGAATGGTGCATTTACAGTCTATGGTTAACTGTAATAATGCTGATGTGCAAAAACCATTGGCTTTTTGGTACAATCAAATGCTGAGTTCATTTAGACAACCAAGATGTTACAATTGACTTTCATGAACTGAAAGACACACGGAAATGGCAATGACTATGGTAACACCTATATTCTGTAAAAATCTGGGGTTACATCATGTTTAAGTTACCTAACCAACACTGTTGCTGTGGTAGCGACAATTACAACAGCCTGCTCTAAAGTATACCCTGCTCTATCATCTATTTTATTCTAAATGAGACCATTTTTAGAGAAAAGGATCATCCTGTAAAAAGATAAATCAAGGATTTTTAAAGTTTGCCAACTATACTGCTTACCATTAGGACAATCCGGGAATTTTTTCTCTTAGATCTACAATTTAAGTTATCATACCAGGCAGGAAGATGAAAAATTAAAACATTCTCAACAAGAGTCTTGTACACTTCTAAAATCTGCTGACTAAAGCCAAGGCCACTGAGTCTTCTGAGAAGATACAGAGAAAAATATTCTCAGTATTTTCAGAGAAGCTAACCAGTACAATAATTTATAGGCTCTGCGTGGTCCTTGCTGTGGTTGTGTGAGCAGAGCATGGTCCACAACAGCTATTATGTACATACTCACACAAGCCGTGCTTTCATCCATGTAGGAGTTGCCATTGCTGTCCAAGTGGAAGCAATGGACAAATCTACAGCAAGCACACAGGCTGCATATGATAATTCTTGTGTTAAAACCACTAAAGGGCCCTATATGACATGTAATGTTTATACCTTCTCATTCTTCTCTTCTTCAAATGTTTGTTGGGGAGGAGCGGAAGAGGAAGTGATTGGGTAGTTGGTATCTTAGACCAACGTGGCAATCATCAACAAGCAGCTGTGCACCACTGTAAATGTATGTAACTTGCAACATTAAATGAGATTTGAATGGCAGTGCCTTGAAAGCAATAACATTGAAGGAACAAGTGCATAAAGGCTTACATCAATCTGACAAAAGATGCTTTTATGTAGACTAAGCAAACCAGTCACAAAACTCTGCTGATGACCTATTTGAATCCGTGACTTGCCCATGCTTTTGTGGGTGATTTGCTTATTAACAAGCAGTTCAATTTCTTTTTTTAAAGAATGGCTTTATAATACAGTACAAGAACATTGACACCAGACAAAAATAAATCCTTGCTCACCATGTTCCTAAACATAATCAGAAATGTCGTCCACTGCATACATGTACATCTGACCTTACTCCATCTTCTTCTTGTTAGTGTTGAGTTTTGTAGCTGTTGGGATCCATAAGTGTAGTAATTACCATCAGCTGGACTATCCTTGGTCCCATGTACTTCAGCATTGACATGGCATGTGTGAAAAGGTGCAAGACAGAATGTTGCAGCTGCATGTATGAATAGTAATAGTTTTTTCGAATTGTTATGAATAATAAAAAAAATCACTAGCGGCACCGGAAAGGTTAACCCAGTAATTTACCAGGAACTATGTGTGAAAGAGGCTATTGAAACAAAAATTGACCGATGTGCACAAAGTAAATGACTTGCATGCAGACAGACAACTCAACTCAAGTTATTATTATTTAAATGTCAGCAATGTCAGACCTTTGCTTTGCAGTAAATCATCTCACCCCTTGTTCTGAGCCACGAAAAGCCTGAAGTAAATTCATACTATAACTAACAGCCACTTTATAGATCTTGAGAATCTGCTCTGTTCCATCTTACTTTGATATCAGAGTGCCAGATTCAAAGTGTGTACAAAGAAAACAAACTCTTGTACACCTCAATGCATTCTCCATTGAATATCTCCATACCAGTTGTGCATGTTTTTTTTGTGTATTAATTTACTGTATGTGTGTGCCACCTTTTGCATTGCTTGCATTTATGAATGTATACAAGGTGTTAACACATTCTGAAATGAGTTTGATGCCTGAAATGGCAAATAACGTGCACAAAAAGTGAGAGCAAATCTGTTTCTGCAGCTGGAAAGGATTATATGGAAAACAAGAGTGGTAGCAGTTTGAACTGTGATGTTTTTTTGGGTGACAGATGGACCAATGTAGTACATTTGCAGAATATGCATGTGCACTGCTGCATGTCTGTGTGTGTGTACATGTGGTTTGCACATATTCAGATGTGTGTACATATAGACCACCAGGTTCTCTCAGCATGTAGCATGTTTGCACCACCTGTGTGTGCCCATACAGTAAAGTATGTCTGCCACCTTGTGCATCTGCTGTACTGTATGTATGTGCTCTTCACCTCATGTGTTGCCTGTGTGTGTACGTGTGTTTTTGCCACTTAGTGTGAGTGAGAGCGGAGTGGTGCTGAGATGGCAGCTGGCGAGGCTAATCCCTGTACGTGAGGGACGCGGCCCAGCCCCCGGTGTCACCCAGACCTGCCAGGCCTGACGGAGGTGCATTCAGCCTGGCCGCTTAGTGTCAGTCGTCCCCTGTCACTCAGTCCCATAATCACCCGCATGACTGACAGACAGGCCTTTCCCTTTGATGGTGCAGGGGATTTTAGAGGAGAGCCACAGAGCTGCTGCGATGATCCGCCACTGTGTGTGTATGAGCAGAGATGTTTGTATGTGTGTGTGTGTGTGTGTGTGTGTGTGTGTGTGTGTGTATGTACATGTGTGTGAGGTGGGTGCCACCAGGAGGCCTGCTTTTTCTTAGGGGTGTAAGATGATGATTTTCATCCAGCTTAATGATGAAGATGAAGATGATGTTGGTGAAGATGATGATAGTGATTACGTTGGTAGCGAAGTGCGCCAAAGATGTGTGATGCAAACGGATCAGTGGGGCAGCCACTCTGCTAAGGCAAAGCCAGAGGGACCAAAGGAGACAGCGACACAAAGCCATGGATTTAGTGTGTGTGTGTGTGTGTGTGTGTGTGTGTGTGAGAGAGTGTGAGTGTGTGTGTGTGTGTGTGAAGAGAAAAGGAGAGACTGTGTTAGAGTTTAACGGTGTCACACACTCGCACACGCTTCACATCTGAAGCGGGAAAATCTGAAATACACATGTAATCGCACGATTATGATAATACACATCAAGTGTCATCTTAGTTGATATTCTGCATGTGACAGTGCGTCGTGTTTGAGTGTGGTGCTATCAACTGCGACGTTGTTGGTAAAAATCCTGTTGGGCCTCTGACAGTTTAGATTCATATTGACTCTGAAAATACAGTGACAGTTTGCATGGGTGCGTGTGTGTGGAGGTCTTGCTTGTGCTGATGTGCAGTTTTCAGTGTTGTGTGTGTGTGTGTGTGTGTGTGGATAGATCAAGCCCTTGTAATGCACAACTGTAGCACAGTAAAACGTTGTAGTTCAACTGTAGAGGGATCCACTTTGTGAACAACAGGTATTGCCTTTACCCATTGAATTTGCAAACACACACTGTATCAGTGATTTCCCCTTTCTAGCAACTACTTTGATTTCCACTTAGGACAAGCATCCATAAATCTGCTCAGGAATAAAATAAAAAAGACAATCCTTAAAACTTAAGCTTTTGCTTAGAATCTTCAAAATTCAAGTTTTCATGTGTAACAAAGCAATCTAGATAACTTGTGTCTGTGCATCCATACCTGCAATAGAGGAACTGCCAGCAGCTAATGCAGCTTGACTTTTCATGGGGCAGATCAGCAAAAACCTAAAGAAATACAGGCTGAGATAAAAAGGTATTTCCCATTGCTAACTGAACAACTTTATACCATAGAATCAATATCAACAGGGTTTTTATATCTCTGGAAAACTGATATTTTTATATATCCCTCTAACCATGAATATGAAGATATTTGTAATGTGTTGAAAACCTGTGAAGATACAGACAACATTGGAGAGTGGGCGTTATGCTTCCCTAAAAAAGACAAGGGGCAGAGTTATTTACCTTATGTATCATACGATAAGTCGATATATAGTCATGATGATATTGATAATAATAACATAATTATTATGACAGGCCTATTGTAAAGTACCACTGATCTGCCAAATTATAGTATTTCCTGGTATCCTAACAATACACCTGTTACTCAGCCCAGCACTGTCAATGGTGTCTTCACACAACTCCATAACCCTCACATCAAAGACATGTCACATCACGCCCTCACTTCACAGCTTCTGTTTTTATAATAAATGCAGATATTATGGATTAACAGACATTCAACCTATAGTTTGGTCTTCACAGTGAATCTGCAGGTTTCACACACCCTCTAACTTTAAACAAAACCAGGTCATTCCTGATTCTAGGCTCACCAGTGCAGCGAAAAAGATTCAACTTTGAGTTACTACAAGATGTAATTCCTCCTTTATTGGTGGAGACTAGCTGCCTTTTTCTTCCTCCACCTCCTACACAAAGCTGTACTATGTAAATTGAATCAACCTGATCCTCCAAATGTTGAAGTAAGGTAGTATTACTGGGATTAGTAAAACTGTGAACTGTGAGGTAATTTATGACACAGGCCCCAAGTGAAATTACAACAGCTGGTCAGTTTACATAGTGTATAAATTGATAATTGTACTTTTTGACATAATGTGATTCAAGGTGTTGTATAGCTACAGATAATACTGCCGTTCTCCCCTTGAGAGATGAGCAAAGTATTTTTGAATTAATGAATAATTACTGAATTTCAAATGGTAATCCCTCAGACTGCTTGAGACTGAAAAATAATCACATTACTGTTTCTCAGTAATGTGTTTCTGCTGAACACCGGTAGTAGTGACCATGCATAAGCCGATAAATAAAGGGAGAAGAAGAAAAAAAGAGAAAAAGAAGAGAGAAGAAACAAGCCCGGGTTCAAAATTAAAACAGAGTTTGATTACAGCCGTGTTTACTGAGGGCCTGCTACGGCCACATAAGCATCTCTTTGTCTGTCTGCGTGTTGCATTGTCCTGAGCAGTAATTGCTTAAAGCGAGACGCATTCTGTCGAGTGGACGCGTAAATGGAAATATGTTTTCATCCTGTTTTCAATCGCTGTGTGAGACAGACAATTAATGGTCGCTTAATCCCTGGACACACATCAGCGTCTCCCAACTCCCTTCTCAGGCCAATAAAAACCTCACAAAAATGAGTTGTTTTCCTTTTCTACTAATTCCTTCTGTTTTTTGCTTCTTTTTTTACCTCTTCTATTTCCAATCTTGAACTCATGAGTTTTCTCTGATAGTGATCCTGTTAAATTAAGTGCCTGGGCTTTATCCAGTGCCCTCTCACCGTCACTCCTTTAATTTAGTCATTATAATTAACCATTAACTGGTGTCAGTTTCTGGGCCACTAACAGGCCCACTCAGTTCTGCTTGTCTGCATTATCACAGTTTGGGGGAGAAAGTAAATTATAATGAAGGGCTATATAGTCCAATTACTGATAAAAGCAGCCAAGTGCGCTCCTTGTAATTAGGTGCCAGTATCCCTCCCTCCTTCTCTCTCTCTCTCGCTTTCTCTCTCCCTTTCTAGGAGTGACACGTCGGAAGGGAATATATGCTTAATAGCTATTTTTATTACTGTTAACCTCCTACTCATGTTCTTAACCCAGCGACTTTCAATCACGGAGACAAGGGGATGCCACAGAGAGACCTTATCTCACAAACAATTATTTTATGTACTCCACACGCCTGTTAAACTAAGTTAACTGATGGAAGTGGGAGTGCCGAGGACAGGGGGAAATGGGAAGCGGGCAAAAGGAAAGCAAAGAAGAAGTAGAAGAAGAAGAAGAAGAAGAAGAAGAAGAAGAAGAAGAAGAAGAAGAAGAAGAGAGGAGTGAAGGATTGTAGGACAGCGAGAGGAAACAGGCACTAGCGTATCCTTCTGTTCCCACTCTAATGGGATGGAGCGGAGCTGTCTCTTGTAGCTGGGTCGTGTAGTTCCCCACCAGAGCACTTACAAGTCAGGGCTGGTAATTAAACTGTACGATCAGCCCTTCCCATTCCTTTTTTTTCTTTCGTACTCTTCCCCTCTCATTCTCTCTCTCTCTCTCTCTCTCTCTCTCTCTCTCTCTCTCTCTCTCTCTCTCTCTCTCTCTCTCTCTCTCTCTCTCTCTCTCTCTCTCTCTTCTTTTCTCTTTCAGTCTAGCCCGCTCGGGTACGTTCTCCCCTTTTCTACTCTCTTGTCAGGTGAGACAACATGCTTTGGAAACACGTGAATTAAGAGGAGCGACGGGCAGAGACGAAAGAAAGGAAGGACCAAATTAAGGCTGCTTGAATGAGGATGGTTTAAGAGTTGGAGAGAGGAGAGATGGGACTTTTTTTTAAATGCAGGCTTAATACAAAAGACTGGACACAAGGGCTTTTTAAATTTTTTTATTTTTACACACATGAGTGAACTGTGTGGAAAAGTAACTTCAACTGAAATCTCACAACGGTTTAATATAGTTCCTCAAGGCCTCTCATTCATCAGTGGCTCATGTTTACCAAGGCTTTTTATCCAACAGGTGCACCAGTCTGGAGTCACAGGTTATGTGTCATGTCTCACTCCCAACTTGTCACATATGGTTGAGGACCATTGGTAGAATTGGAGTTGCTCTGCTTATTAAAAATGCATTTAAAGGGAGAATTGGTTGGAGTATGAATTTCCACTGGACTTAATGAGGTCGCACAACTAGTGACGGTCAGAAAAGAGGCTTAATCTACACAAGCCACAAGGATAGGTGATGACGAAAGGGTGCAGGGGTGCTAAAAGTATAAACAATGGCTGCACTGAATCAATTCTCTAAAAAAAATCTAAATTGAAACCTGTAGAGAATATAGAATAATTATCAATTAACACAATATAAGGGTTATTTTGTAAAAGCCTATGAACAGAGCTGCTTATTTTTTTTGCCTTTTCTGCTTTTTGATACATCTCTTTAACATTTCCCATAAGCATTGTTGGACTATTATTGCATAATTAAATATGCAATAATGTTCGTAATGGAAAATGGAAAAATGGTAGAGCCTACACATTTTCGGTCACTAGTTCTGGTGTTGATGGATAACAAGGTACGGGGACAAACGATTGTTTGCTTTGTTTGTACATGTTCAGTGACTGAAATAAACTAAACTAAACTAAACTTAATACTGTAATATTTGTAATAGTTCTTTCTCAGTGGTTGCATTTCTTTTGACAAATCCATCCATTGACCTGCACCTTTGAGCTCTCTCTCACTCAGAAAACATCTGGAGGTCAGTCCAGGAGCCGACTGTGTAAATGAGCTGAATGCAGGTAGATTGCAGCTGCACATTCAATCAAAAGTGCTGCGTTCACTGTGCACTGTTTTCAAATGCTCACCTCCAATGACGGCACAGACTATATGTTGTTGTGATTGTTAATAGATGTAATATCGAGCAAAAAAAAAACACATGTTTGCAATTATCTATAACATCCAGGAAAGCATTTTACAGATGTCAGTTTTCAGCATTAAGACAAGCACAATATTGTCTATATTTACTTCTGTAATGTGAAAATTGAGCTTTAAAAACCGCTTTCAGTTGTGACTTATCTCAAAACAATGTAGATTTATGATATGTAGAAGACAATTTAAATTTAAAATTCACTTTAGGTGGAATTAACATTAATTCATGTCAGGTCATGTGAGTGAGGTGATTTGATTTAAGCTCTCAGAGATGGATTTACAGTCTGATTAAGCTGCTTGTGACTAACTCTACGTGCTTTTTTATCAGTGACAGTATACGCAGGCCCCCGAGCTGTGGTGCACCTGTCTGTGCAGATGCTGCTTTCTCTGCAGCGAGGAGTGCGTTTTTTTGTGAAGGCATTGTTTTCTGGAAGTTTGGTGGCGACAGACGATGGATTAAACGATGAATAAGTGATTTATTAGCTGCCGCTGTCACGCTGGTTAGATGGATTACTACAAGCCACCTCTGACCCCACTTACCAGCCCCTGTGTCTCACCGCAGAGGTGTGTGTGCGCGCGCCCGTGTGTTTGTTTGTGTGTGTGTGTAGGTGTGGGTGCGCTGGCCAGCTGTAATCTTGTGACAGGATGAGACTAGTTGATCAATGGCCTAATGAACACTGTATTTCATTGGGCCAATGAAGTGAGCGGTGCTAGCCAGCCAAAGCGCCACGGCCACGGGGTTTTTGCACTCTGGGCCTCGAGGAGAGGAGCGATCTCTCATCAAACACAAACACTTTCACCTTTTTGTTAAACAGCTGCAGTTTCACAGCTGTGTCAGCATAAAATGTTAAGATAAAAGACAAGTGGTTGAAGTTTCGTGCGTCATAACTCATCTCATATTTGAACTTAATCTTACATGAGAAGCTTGGATGTTTGTGGATGTGAAGTGAGCTTAATTAAAATGCCCATATACAGAAATAACTGGTCATGCATAGAAGTTCAGTTCATTACAGATAAGGAAAAGAAAGGGGAAGTGGACTATGAGCTTTCTGTGCAAATGGTTTTCTCTAAGGGGTAGACAAAATAACAGGAACACCAATGCAAAATTATTCAAATCAAAATGACTGTACAGTAGGGTTGAATCAGCACCTGTCTGACATTACAAACATGAACATAACCTCCACTAAGGTGTGTTTTTATTGCACGACTATGACTGTTCTCACATCATGTGCTGTCTGTGTTTAAGTGCTTCATCCTCTTTAGCATCTCTACTCTCTTCTCTCTCTGGTATGTGAACAGGAGACTTGCTTCTCATGTGTGTATATGTGGAGTCTATTGTTTTCCCAGGTCTTTGTGATCCAGATCCCACTGTACCAGACCTTGGTGGTTCACTTGAAGTCGATTTACATCTTCAAGTGAACCTGATTCATATTTTTTATGTGTTTGATTTGTATTGATCTAATATATTTACTTTACCGCTAAAAGTTAATGGTTTGTGTGTGTGTCTGTGTGTGTGTGTGTGCGTGTGTGTGTGTGTGTGTGTGTGTGTGTTTCTGTGTGCAGTCAAGATCAAGCGTCTAAAGGTAGAGGCTGTTATTTGTCCTTTGAGACAAATGAATAATTAGTGATTATGGCTGACATAAAGGAAACTTGCCTATTAAATTCAATTCAACTTGAAGATTGTGTGATCTGATTTGTTCCCTGTGGCCTTTGACCCACAAATGGCCATTTTCATTTAATTTGTGTGAACTCTGTTGCTGAATATCTGTGTAAATCAAAAAAATAAATAATGCAATACGCAAAACTAAACTTGATCACTTACACTTCTATACAGACTTTTATTCATAATAAAATTCCATGTAAAAAATAAAAAATAAATATCATTACAATAATTAACAAAGACTTTTCAATTCATTTTGCACCATTTTGTTATTTGTACTCAAATAAGCAAAGTAGCTTAAAAAAAAACCCATCCAGTTAAACTTACTATACATGGTACATACTTGCATACATTTTAATAATGTTACATGTCATCCATAATCATCTGAATTATGCAGAGTAAATAGGCACAACATCAGAGGAACTTGAGCTTTCTCTTATTAGGTGAATAAAATGAGAAATTGAAGCAAATGTAAGAAGAAGAACACAGACTGAAACACAGCTAAAAACATTAATATATCTTATTACTGAACCCCACTCTCCTCCTCCTCACACACACACACACACACACACACAGTTCCTCTCATTCCTCCCATTGTCAGCCGCTTTGATGAGCTTTTGCAATAAAACGCAAACAAAAAAAGATAGGGGGGCTTTTGCACCTTGACGGCTGCTGACTTTGTTATGAGATCTGTAATAAAGGAAAGTAATATGCTTTAAACATTAAATAAGACTTTAATTGTCGCCACCATGAAAAACGTGCCTTTCCAAGGATGTAATTGAATGTCCCCATTGCATTGGGGGAATTAAAATAGGTCATTTTATGTGTTGCTTTATTTTTGATTGAATCTGCTCTTAAGTGGTTGAGACAGTGGAATTATCCTTTTTTTTTTGTTGGATGCCTCGTGGAGTGCTCTGTGACTGAGAATTGAAAGGAGACAGAGGAAAGGGAGGAGGAGAGAATGAGAGAGAGGGGAAAAAGTGGAGAAAAAGAGAGAGAGACAGATGGAGGCGAGAGAGAGAGACGGGGATGGAGGAGGGGAGGAGATGACAGAGACAAATGCCTCTGCATTGACAGCTGTCCTCCATTTTCTCACAGACAGACATACAAATGAGGACCACAAATCAAACGAATCCCTGTAAGATTAATCCTGGGGCCCCCGGCAGGCACGCAGGCAGGAATTGGCAGGACTGTGGACTGATGGAAGCGGATGGATCTTTCGACTTTGATAAACTGTATCAATACCAAACACTTTAGGATCAGATATTAAAGGAATCGGCATTCGCTCAAACGGGAAGGAATGACAGCATGCTGGCTGATTTGCAAACACACATTAAAGCATCACAATGTCACAGTACAGCTTAGGTTTTACACCTTGAGGTTTACAGCAGGACTTTTCTCGGAAAATCTTTAGGTGTTTCATAGTGTTCGACTTTATTATGAAAGTGAAATGCTGATATTTAACTTTGTAGCATTTGCTGACACGGTTAAAAGATTCAGCAAATGGTCAAGTGACATCGGTCAACATCTTATATTTGTTGATTCCAATATCAACACTGTGATCACTGAGTATACCTGCTTTGCATGAAATATGAAGACAAAATAAAAGCATTTTTTTTATATTACTGTAAAAATCTTATTTGGTTTTGAAAGGAGATCTTAAAGCTTAAAGTTCTCATTGCACTGAAAATCAGGGACTATATCAAATGAATATGCAACCTATTTGTTTGCACATGTGGATGCATTCCACACATGTGCAGTCTTGTGTGTTTCGGTGTGTTCAGCCAGCGTTGTCATTAATATATAAAAATGTTTTACTACAATCCAAAAACTTCAAAAATGTATGGGAACACTGTCTGTGAGAAAGTGCTGTCCTTCTTTACTGCGCTGAAGTCATATGGAGGTAATTGGAGTGGATGACATAATGCACTGGACTCCTGTGTGTTCTTAGGGTTTGGCAACAAAGGCTGAAAGAGTGAATAGAAATGTTATGGTTTTGGTTAAATGTAAATATAGTAAACAGTCTTGTATTCAACCAGGAGCATTTCTCTAATCTTAACGATGTGCTTTGATGTGTGTTCATGTCATAGTGACCGTGATGAGATATCTCATTGCAAGATGAGATAATGAGCAGGAAAAAAATGAAATAAGCGATACGATTAAAATGTTTGCTTCAGTATTTTCATGTTCATCACCTTTCTCCATTAACACATTTGCTGTAAAATGGGTTTTTAGTCAAAAATCTTTAAGGGGGAACATCTTTTCAAAAAGATCTGCATTACCCTCAAATAATACACAACCTTCACAAGCATGCAGTTGAAAAAGATTTTTTGATTTTGACCAGATGTTTTGGTCCCTTGCAGAGGTGGAAATTATGGTGCCTCCATCTAGAGCATCACATGAGGCCTGTATTGTGTGCTGGGGGTAACAAATGAGTACTGTGATAGTGAAAAGAGAAATGGAGGGATGTGGTATGTTGGACACTAAGGAGGCCTGATGGGAATCAGATGCAAGACTCAACATCAGTTCAGCAGAGGATGAAGAGCAGCCACACTTCCTCCTGTGGCTCATTATTGATTGCGTGAAAGCTAACTATTTTTACAGTATTTTTTACAGTAAACAATACAGTTGCAGTCAACCTTCATTAGTGAGGCAACTGAAATCATTTTGGACCCCTGCGTCACTGTTTGATTTCACTTACAGTATCACTTGATGGAACGACCTACATTCCCAATAGAATCACACCAGATATGTTGCAAAACACTCTTTGTTTTGGTCTATTTTTGGTTACATTTCCAACAGCTTCAGATCAGCAATGCTTCAGAACCTCATGCTTTTTAGTGGTGAAGGTAATAATGATGTAATGTTTCTTATATCACACTGTTTCGTTTCGTATTAGTTCATTTGGACATTGACAATGGCTGTTAATGATACTTACTGTGATACTAATTTGGTGGAATTAATACCTGAAGACAGTCACTGTTTTTTTTATATGTGGAACACATTCAATAAAAACCAAACCAACATAGAATAAATACAAATTGGGTGGTATGGTTGCTGGTTTGGTAAGTCAACAAAACCCATTGTTCACTTCCTGTCAATGTTGTTTTTAGTAATAATGACCATGACGGTTCCCTAATCCTAAAAATAACAATACCAAAGACCGTTCCTGACTATTACCAAGCCATGTTTGCCCCTGGACTTAACCACACCGTAACCAGAGCTGTGTTGCATCAGTGATTTGTTATTGATTTGAAAGGCATGTCCTCACTATTGATCGGTGAGTTCAGGTTAGAGAGCGCTTCTGTGCTTGAGTGCAACTACAAATGTGGTATTTGCTGTTTAAATTGGAGGACTTGTTGGGATGTTCATACAGAAGGTATCCATATGTTCACTATATGTAATGCATCATAATTATTTGATATGGGGACATGAAGACTTTGAACCTCTTGTATCAAGTAAACATTGTTATTATCAAGGTAATAAGGTGGTGTAGTGGTTACACTATTTAAAATGTAATAAGTAATGTAACTATTTCAATTACTTAATCAAAGTAATGTAACTTCTTACATTTAATTACTTTTTGATGACTTTTCTAATTTTCTAACCAATGTTATCAGCTGTTAGGGTAAGTGTTCCCATTAAGCACCAAAATCTTAGTTCAGGTGTTTTTCATGGATACTGACATGATTTATAAGAAAAGATTTATCTCTCATTTGTAATGTATTCATTAGTTCATGTAGATTTTGGAATATAAAATAAAGATATTTGATGAAAAAAGTCAAAAGTCTGACATGGGCTTAATTGGTACTGTGACAGCATTTAATCTCATGTGTGCTTCAAATAAGCCCACGTCATGATTTATTTACTAAATATAAAAAAAGATATTGTTTTCAAAGTATTAAAAACAGCAATATATGTATTCAGTTACATGTTAAGTATTAAAAAATTAGGAAAAAAACATCCTGAGAAAAAATGTAAAGGTGTGACTTCAGATGTAACATCCTTTGTAATCATTTTCATAAGTAACTGTCATTTAATGACACATTTTTTCTTTTATAACAGTTCATTTATTTTGTAAGTAAATTGCAACTGCTTATAATAAGTATAAAAGTCATTTAATGTATTTGTTCTTATGTTTTAATTTAATCACAGTAGTTTGAAGATCAGCAATGTTACACTGGACAGTCCCACCAGTGGACAATGGTCATGTTTCAAACTAAATATTACAATGAATTACTCTTATGATTTACAGATGGGTTTTTTTTTTTAAATTAAATTGTTGGTAAAAACAAGGATTTGAAAAACAAATGAAACATGACCAGTTTTCATTTATATTTTCTCAGAGTGTCACGTCAACAGCTCATATTTCAATTCTTGCCAATATCTGCTCACATTTGAATGACACTTAGTCAAGCTTAGAGGAATATAAGGTTCTAGGTTACATTTTGGAACAGCCAGTAACTTGACAGCATGATTATGATGTATTTAGTTCCTTTCTCTGAACTTAACCATGTATTTTAATAGACTAAACCTAACCACATGTGGGACTGACGTCATGAAAGCCAAAAAAGAACTTAATTACATAGAAATGTCATTTCTCGGAAACTGTATTAACACGTTACTGCAAAATCTCCCCGTTGGGTGGAGATCTGAGTTGAGTGGCTGTGAATGTTGACATCATTTTCATACTCAATCCATTCTAACTTTTCTTTAAGGAAGCATTTGTTGTTGTTTTCACCCTTTTATTCAGTTCTTACTGTTATTTTATTACTAGAATTGACCATTTTTGTAATGTAGATCAAGTTAGATTATTTGTTTGATGTTAGTTAAGAACGATTGAAAATGCTTCAGTTTTGTTGAATTTTAAACACTGAAACTAAATACAATACTCATCTGTGCTAATTGCAACATCAGCTCTAGTATACCTGAAAATGCAGCATTGCTTTGCTGATAATAGCAGTGTAATAACTGATATTCATGTTTTGTCTTATCCAGGTTTCCCTGTTCAACTCCCCCCCACCATCACCACCACCTAAATGACAAAGCACTCCAGATTAGGCTTCCTCTCTGTAATGTTTGATGAATGCTGGTGTTGAACTGTAGAAAAAGCCTCATTACGAGACACTTATAGATTACCCAGGGTGTCACACTGGGGGATAGGTTGTGGGTGTGAGGGTTTGTCTGTAAAGAGGAGGAGAAACAATGAGACTAGATCCTTGCTCTCTCTCTCTCTTTCTCTCTCTCTGTCTCTCTCCAACCTCCTCATGCTCCTCTCCTCTCTCTCTCTTTCTCTCTCTCTCTCTCTCAAATGGATAATTCTGGTGATGCTTGTGACAGGCCGAGGTTTAGATTTTGATTTATGTTCTTCCAAAGCTAAAATCAAAGAATCCATCTAGTGCTATTTTATGGCAGTTGGGATGATGAATGGGCCAGTCTGTGGGCCAAAGCAAGCTGCTGTGTCTTTGCCCCGGATTTTAATTGCTAAAGTAGCCAGTCATTGCTCAGGATTCAAGACGCAATGAGAGGGAGACACTCTCACTCCGTACACTCTCTCTCGCTCTCTCTCTTTCTCTCTTTCTCTTTCTCAGTGTCTGTCTCTCCTCTCTCCGTCTCTCGAACTCTTTCTGTGTCATCCCTTACCTCTTTTATCCTTTTAACAGTCCGTCCGTCCCTCCCTTCTCTCCAAAATGCTGAGGAGATGGCTGCTTTGAAAAGAAAATGTAATCTAGTTTACACTAACTCGCTGCTAAATCATTCATAACCTGGCCATAGGGATCTGCTGTTACAAGTATAACTAATGGCTCACGTAATGGGCCTAACTTTGAAGTGTAAATTCCGCATGTATATTTAATGTATGGAAATGCCATCTTTAAGCAAAATGGCAGATAAGAGTTTAATTCCTTATTTTAGTGTTCAAAAAATGTTCACGAGTTTGGGGTTTTTATCTTTTTTAGGGGGATAAAATAAAACATGCATTTCCACTATCCTACTTTTCTGGGGTGGGGGGGTGGGGGGGGAAAGTCCAATAAATAACCAATAAATAAATAAACAAATAAAAAAAATTACTTAACGACACATTCCCACGACTCATAAAGCTGATAAACACATGTAAATAAAATCAGATGCTTGCACATCTATTGATGGAGGAAAACATCTTTCGTCCTGCCCCCTCATCCGCCCCCTCCTCGCGCACTAATACATCCCATCCCTATCAAAGAGAGAGAGAGAGAGAGATGGTGGGGTGGTGGTGGGGTGGTTGGGGGGTGTAGTTATAAGGAGCATCATTGCTTTTCAAACACCACCAGAATCAATGATGCAAATTAGAAAAACAAGCAGGCAATAAATTCTTTCACATCTGCGGAGCCCGGCGAGAATTTTTAATAATTTTTAATAAAGCATAATTGTAGTTTGTACCACTGAATAATTTAATCACATGAAAATATGGATCAAGGAGGGGGGGGGGGGGGAGTATCACATCTAAAAAAAAAATGTAATAAATTAAAAAAATGTTCCCCTCCACTCGTACGTCCTCCTACAAGTCCGCAAAAATGTCTGGGAGTGTTTGTTCATCTGCAACATTTCCCTGTTTGATCTCAGTGTCACTGGAACACATTTGCTCGTAGTAGAGCACCTCTAGTCTGATGATATTCTGTCACAAAATCAGTTATACTAACCATTGTCATATTTATCATCTGCAGTCTTCCCTCCATGTTTTCCTTTTTAATATCATACTTGTTCAGTTTTTATTCTTCTGCTTATGGCAATTCCACTACTGCTAATTTTGTCTACTTTGCATATACAGCTCTTGAAATGTGTCTGTCCATCCAGAGAGAGGGATCCCTTCTCTTTTGCTCTTTTTAAAATACAGATCTGATGATAAAAGGTGTGCAGACTGCAAAGCTCTTTAACCCTTACATGTACATGTTACATTAGATGGGGTGTAAAGTGTGTGACTTGTGTTTTAGGACATGAAAAATGTAAAAAAAAAATGGACTTACATGTGATGATCACTTCAAATGATCTATAATAAGAGCTGAAATATTCACTTTCTCATGTGGTGTGGAATTTTCTGCATTCTGTCAGCATGTAAACTCAGCCAGTGTGTGTGTGTGTGTGTGTATGTGTTTGTGTGTGAACATACTATGCTTGTTTGTATATCGCTGTCTCTTGACTTAAAGTGATGGACCCTGCACCTGGATGACAGCATCACTGTCCATCAGTCTGACATGAGAAAAAGAACTAACAGCCGTTATGTGTGTGTGTGAGTGTGTGTGTACATGCAGGAGGGGAGAGGAGAAGAAGAAGAAGGAGGAGGAGGAGAGAGAGCCTCAGGTGAAACACAGGCCTGTCTGTAATTTATAACCATGACATGGGAGCCAAGTTTCTCTAAATGAGGCATTCAGATAGCCAAACCAGTCATTTATCCTGATGATTAATACAAATGATATTCGTAATAATAAATATCGCCGCCTCGCAGTGCGTAAAGCAGCAGGAGCAAGTGGAGAGAGACAGAATGAGGGGGGTGGGGGGGTGGTGGGGTGGAGGTGGGGGGGGACAGTCCCAGTGTTTATCGCGTGGCGATCATGGAGGCAACTCTCGTCAAGTTGGGTTTCAGAAACAGGATCGGGATGAAAATCAAGTTCATTGATAAGCAAGAAGCGAGGACATTGAGCCACCAAGTGACAGCTTCACGTAAAGTTGATACAAATTGAGAGGCCGATTATCGAAAAGTGCTCCTTAGAGATTTTATGCTGCGATTTTGGTGCAAAATCTGTGAAGAGTGAGTGCAAGTCTTCAAAGATGGAGCAAAAAAGAACTCTTTCAATGAAAACTAAATATAAGAAGCGAATGACACTTATGAATAATTGCTACACTTACATTTCTCTCCCATTTAGATGAGACTGAAGATGAAGGTTGTGGAAAATATGTTCATAACTTCAAGCTATTTTATGTAAACATATGAAAGCAGGCAGGTGTGAATCAACCTTTTTGTGTCAGGACCTCACAGAACATAAAGTTAAATGCTCATTTTAACATGTTGTTTTAGGAATCTCAAAGATAACACGACATTATTTAACAAGCAAAATATGAAGTTTATCAAATCTAAAACTACATCAACCCACGCAGCTTATTTTAATTCCACAACTTTCACTGCTCATATTTTACACTGAATTCAGTTATATCGACTGTGCGTGCCTCTATCATTAAGGGGAGTACATGAGAGACATAAACCGGAGCTAATGTGCTGCTAATTGATAGCAGCCAAAGCTCACCGGTGCCACAAGTGTATAAAACAGGCGACTAAAGAGAAACGTCTGATTCTAAATCTCTCAGTGAAGGAATAAATGAACTAACACCAACTTGTAACATCAATACCTATTCAGACAGTAACGACATTAATTAGAAAGGTGAAATTAATAATGTGATTACACAATGTGATGTATTTTCCCTTTATAACACTTGATAACCTGCATATGAACCTTTTAAAAGGCAGATTTGGTGAGATCTACCCTAAAAATAAACTCCCAAAATGATGACTATCCTCACTCTAATGCACATATTCATCTTTGCTTAACTTACACATGGACATACACTCCTCTTTCCCTCTCTCTCTTTCTTTATGTCTTTAAAATAGTCGTTTCCCACTTCAAACCTGGTTTCACACTGATGAATGCAGAGGGAGTCGACGTGCGAAGGAAATAGAAGGATGGCTCTAGGAATCAACGTAAAGACTGAAGAAAGAGAGAGAGAGAGAGAGAGAGAGAGAGAGAGAGAGAGAGAGGGAGGGAGAGAGAGAGAGGGAGGGAGAGGGAGACAGTATGGGCCGATGTCAGCGGCTGATAAAGTTTATGCCTTCCTGTCATTTAGCTGAAAGTAAACAGGCGCTGCGGCCTAACATGACATCACTAAGTAGGTTAAGTGTAGTCCCGCGTGGCCATCGATCATCACAGAATCTAGCATATTCTTGCCCCCGCTAGGAGGAGAAGGTAAAAGTTTTCCACTGTAGCTGAGATGACATTTAATTTTTCATATCTCCTCCGTAGTCCTGGAATGAATTTTGGCAGACCTGATGCAATTTAACAGCTTGGCAGTTTTAAATTGGGCAATGAATCACTGGGACTCAATGGGAGCCCGGCTGCTGCATAATATTTTTTTCTGTGTCGAGGGTGGAAGGGTTGAGTAGTCTTTGGACAGTAGACTCCCACCATCTTCAACCCGCCCTCGTTCCTCCAGTTTACCTCCGCCCCCTTTATAATTTTATCCAGGTTTTTTAATTTCTCCTTTTTATTATGCACCTTTTCATCTGTTGCACCCACAGACACAAAGCAATATTACTACTAAAGCCATGCTATTCATAGTTATAATCTTAAAAAAAAAAAACTTAATACAGTATATTAGCACATTCCCTCCTTTTTTATGTCCTTTCTTTAATTTTTTCAGTGTGAATGAGTTTAAAAAATGTAAAATAATTAAAAAAAAAAAAGGGGTTAGGGTTAGGTTGATGCATTTTGAGATTTGAGAGAAAAAAAGAAAAAAAATCTCACTTTAAAATTTTAACTTTTAGCCAGAAGTTTGATGACTCATTCTAATGTGACTCAGAATATACAAAACTATAACCTTAAAAAAAAACATGTTTGTGCAGCTGATTTTTTGTTGTTGAGTGTTTGACTCATTTTTATCACTAAATTCAATAGCCACCATTCACAAATACTGTTTATTCACATTTAATATAATTCACTGAAATCGTTAAGCTCTCCTCTGTTCTGTTAAGTAACATTGGACCAATCCATATAATGTAATTGTAAATGTTTTTTCTCCATCAACAAAAAGCATAAAAAAGAATAAAGAATAAACTCTCTCTGTTCTCTGAAAGCTCCATGAAGGATTGCTCACCAGTTTATTAATGACTGATAAAGTGTTCATGAATGATTTGTAGTTCAGAAATTATGTATAGGCACTAATTATGAGTGGATACTATGAACAGTATGTAAGGGTTAACAGACGACTTGTTAACCTGCTCTCAGATTTCCTAAAATCATTCATCAGTTTTGGGTCTCACTCTCTATTTCTGATTATTTCTCCACACTGTCTCCAACGAAAGTCAAAACAATTACGGCGAGCTACGAAAGAGCATCAAAACATATTTGTCTCGATAAGAAATCTGCTCGTGGCACAATAACAGGCGCGCTAGACGAGGCTCCTCTCATCTCTCTCCTCTTGGTCCATCACGGTGCACCTCTGACCCCCAGACAAAGAGCACAACACACAATCGCACACCATTACATGCGCGCGAGCACCTCGGTTCAGCACATAAAAGGCTCTCTGTGTGCTTTTAAAAGGTGAGGAGGTCCAGAGGGCTCGCACCGTATCTGATTTTTGACAAAGAGCACGCTGGGTAGAAATCAATAAAAGCGCCAGTGATGGGCCGATGGGTCCCGCCGGTCCTCCTTCTGAGAGGCGGGCCCGCTTAGTTGAGCTGAGCTGCACCCATAATCCTCCTCCTCCTTCTCCTACCTCCATCACCCGATCACTCTCTCCCCTTTTCTTTCTGTCACTAACCCCCCCCCCCCCCTCCTCCCTCCTACCCATGTAGCTCCCCCCCCCCCCCAAACTGCCCTCCATCCCTCCACCACAGTAGGCCAGATGAACCCAAACAAGCAAAGAATGGACTGACAACGCTTTTGACACCGGCCGTTTATTAGCCCCACCGAGCGATGTTTAAAGCAAAGAAAGAGAGAGCGATGGGAGGAATAAAAGAGAGAGGGAGAGGAGAGAGATGTGGGGAGAAGGTGTGTGTGGGTGGTGGAGAGGGGGGGGGGGGGGGTGGTTGTTTTCACCATTCAGCTGGTTGGCTGAGCAGCAAGGCGTCGCTGGGATGACCACAGCTTAGTGTGTATGCTGTACGTCTCTCCATCCAGTAGCTTGCGGCACATTTATCAGGGTCATCGTCAGGAAAATTAGTGTTTATTCTTGTAGAAAAATGCTTGTGATGAATTGGTTTATTTATATGCTAAAGAATTTTGCACCCACCTACGACCATTTCTCTTTTTTTTTCTTTCTGTCTCTTCTCGCTTTCACTTCCCCTTTCTTTCTGTTTTTCTTTTACAGAGATCATTTCACGTGAAACGACTTGCGGCATGTATATGTAAACAGCTGTGTGTGTCATGTTGGCTGTTAGTACCTCACCAGAACAAGAGAAGCATGTGTACCCCATTAACCCTTGGTGAGGAGGTGTGGTGGGTCTGAGAGGCTGAGGGTTTAGTGTCTCCACAGTGCTTCAAATGCAAATTGAATTATTCTAACAAGTGTTAAAACATTCTATTACCCACTATACTCCTCTCAACATAAGCAGGGAAATATAAAAATAGTTAGGTTTGATGAATAAAACATTTTCCAAACTTTAAGGTGATTTTTTGGCAAAGCATGATTGCATATAGAGTCAATTGAAATATGTGTGTTGGTGCCATTAGAAGCATATTTGCCAACTGTATCAAACACACATCCACACCAGAGTTATTATAGTTAATGAAAACTAAGACTAAAATGAAACTAGCAGTGAATTTTTTTTTTGTTAACTAAAATAAACACAAAAACTTGAGATTACAGGCTACTTCCAGAAGGTGGCAGCATAGCAGACGCCTGCTGCCGCCTACTGCACAAAAAGATGATGCTTATTGTGCATGATTTTCTACTATTGTACAATTGAATACCTGACAAAAAAAAACTAAGACTAGCAGTGAAAAAAATAGTTAATTAACTGAAATAAAAATAAAAACTCTCTGAGATAATGAGCTAGATCCAGTAGGTGGCAGCATAGCGGATGCTGGTTGCTACATAACGCATTAAAATATGCCTGAATTGCAATTTACGATTTTTCTAGAAATGGCTAAAGTTCCAGGCAGAACTTTCAAAACCTTAATAACCCTGATTCAGACATATTGAAAATTTTTTATTTGAGCAAACTATTTTGACTTATTGCAGGGCAAAATATGAGTTCATGAATATAAAAAAGAGAGAGAATGACACACATGAAATCATATTACCAATTAATTTAAAGCAGTGGGAGAGATTACAGTAACTCAGGTGAAACTGCTCTGTGTCAGTCATCAGTCAATGGTTCCCAATTTATGTTGTATGTGACTTTAATACAAAGCAATTTCTATGTTGGTCCCCTCATCACATGGTGGAATTATATGAGTTATTTAATCATTCAAAAAAATTCATAAAAATTAGAGTCAAGTCAGAAAAAAGTTTCCTATTTTTGTGCAGCAGCTTGTTTTCTGCTTTCATCTCATGTTGAGAAAAATGAGATTATAGAAACAAAATTACTGTCAAGACATTTAAAAAAAAGGATTTATAATAGAGGGAGAGGGGACTCAATTACAAATCAGTTGTTTTCAAATGTAAAATCTGTTTTGGGAAGCCACAGCCATCTAATTTGTCATGTAGCATCGGTGAAGCTCATTCTTTTTGTCCATTTTAGCAAATAAAACAGCCTGAATCTCCACAAATGTAAAAGTTTCACGCATTTCTGAAATTTCATCCAATCTGTGTCATTTTGTCACCCAAGGATTCTCTCAGGCTAATTAACATTTGCATGTTTTTATTCTTCTGTTACAGAATAACAGGGCAATAAAAATATTAACACATTACTGATTTTGGGGACCTCATAGTGTGAAATCTTATTGGAGAAATCAAAGAAATGTGTCACTCACAGTGTGTAAGTGTTTTTTGTTTTTTTAATCGTGTACAATGTCCTTTTGTTTTGAATCTTCTTCTGAAAGCAGGAGCAACATGCAGATATGAACCGTTAAGGCAGCTGATGAATATGCATAGACTGGCCCTAACTCTACTGTACACTTAAACAGAGTTCATTTCCAACATTCATCAGTCCATTCGGCTCAGTCTGAAAGGTCTGCTTGCCTCGCCAGGCATACCCACCCCCCTTCCTTTCCCCCTTGCCACCCACAATCCCTGCTTTAGACATGTATTAGTCATTATTAAACATAATAATGGCTTTTATAAGTCACCGTTTGCCTCTTTGGTTATTTGAATTATTCAGCCAAAGAGGGAGAGGGAGGGAGAGTAGCGCTGCTCCCAGTCAGGTGGGCCTTGCACCTGAGATGTCAGGCGACAGATGAGGCATTTTGTCTGAATTATTTATTTTATTCTCTTCAACTTTTAACAACTGCCACATTGTTTTTTTTTCTACCCACCCCTTCTGCTTTTTCTTCTTCTGTTCCCCCTCCTCACTCACACACACACACACACACACACACACACACACACACACACACACACACACATACACACACACACATACTCCGTCACACCGTCACGTTTATTTCAAGCGGCGTTAATTACGGTTGCACAAGCTGTTAAGCTGTCGTCTGATGATTAACAAAGTCAAGCTCCAGCCCCAGAACCACCACTTACTTCATTCCTGCTTGGCAAATGGAGGGGTGGAGCTGGAGTATGTGTAAAAAAAAAAATCTGCTTTGTGACAGCCATTGTTAGCACTAACAGTAGGGCTATGAAAGTACAGGGGTCTCTTTAAAAAAAAAAAAAAAAGTATTCTGTTGCAGCAAGTGAACAGACAATATGAATAAACTTAATTTGTGAAACGTCTCCTCTAATTAATTTGAAGGAGGAGGAAGAGGAGGAGGAGGGTTGGAGGGTGGTGGTGGGGGGGGGGGGGGGTTTGTCGGGTGGTTGCTCGACGGGCAAAGCATTAAAAGTTAAATCAACAACGTGCTCGTCTTTGAGCCGCGATTCACACAAAGCGCGTTTAGAAACGCTCGCAGCGATTTGAACATCGGCTGTCAACCCTGGTGGGAGACAACACAGTTTGATGTTTTTGTCCACATGTTTATCTGTCTGTGTCTCTGTGTGTGTGTGTGTGTGTGTGTCTCTCTCTCTCTCTCTGTGTGTGTGTTTGTTGCATGGCTCCAGCTCTGACAGGATGCATCTATACGTCAGCGCGCAGCACATACACAGCACCCCAGAGAATGGTGGACATACACAAACTGTATTAGTATATCCTTTTTCTTTAATGTCTTTGTCAATTAGTGGACGCTGCTGTCAAAGCTGTGTGTGCTCAGTCCTGTCTGTCATAATTAAAAGTGTGTGAAACTGCTTTTGGGTTAAGAGGGGAAGGAAAACAATTCATATAGCCGCAGCTGACGGTTTCCAGAGTGTTGTGCTTTTGTTGAGGAGATTCAATCAGACAGTCTGCCCATTTTGCTTCTCTCTAGTTTCAAAGTATTTACAATCCAATAGTAATAACTACAATATATAATGCAGTTTTTCCTCATTTTTTGTGATTTTAGATGAACTGCTCTTATTAACAGAAATAAAGTTATTCTATTTCTTTTGTGGGTGAACAGAAAATTCCAAGATTTAAATTCTGTAAGAAAGCAGAAGATATAAGCATGACAGAGATTTGTAATTGTACCCAATTAGTGTCATTTAGTGTGTCATTTGCTAAAACCACATGAATCTTTCCGTTTTGAGTCGTAACATACAGTAGATTACCCAGGGTGTCACACTGGTGGATAGGTTGCAGATTTGAATGTGAATATTGGACAAATTAAAATGTTTTACCTGATTATGCTAAATAAATAGTCTCCCTGAGAGGAACATGAGTGTCTGTATCAAAATTATGTGATGATCTATCCAATAGTGTTAACTACAAATGTTAACCTCTTGGGTGCACAACATGAACATTCAGAAGATCACCAAAGTTAGTAGGATTAATCCTCTGGGGACCATGAATGTCTTCAGCAAATTTCATGGCAATCCATCCAATTATTCTTGAGCTACTTCAGTCAGCATCAAAGTGGTTGACCAAATAACAGACTGGTTTCCTTCCACACAAGAAAGTGGCGCTGTATTGGCATCAATGTTGTATCTGCATGTTCAATCACGAGATACATTAAAAAAGAAAACTGGTCAGTTTGACCAAAATGTGTCCAAAATGAAAACCCTTCATTCATTTTCTCTGTAAAGTTTTATGCAAATCCAATCACACACAATCCCAGTTTTATTGTGATTACTTGTTAACTGCATTTAGGGTTCAAACAGAAAAAGTGACTTGAAGGTGACACTAGGAAAAAAGAGAGGGAGTCACCAAAATCGTGAAAAGAGGATCATCTTCTGGGGACCATGAGTATTGAGACCAGATCTGATGTGATCTGAAGCCCAAACAGCTACAGTATCTTTCCCTGTACCAAAGTGATGCATGGTCAGACAAACTAGAACAAGACTTATACCACTTCCTGACAGCAGACGCATAGATGACACAGGTCTCCTCAACAGGCGTCCGACCTATCACCCTGCTTCTCACTGTTGTCAATCAGTACGTTTACATGCAGCAAAACATTCGAATTTCTGATCGTATCAGACATAGTTCGGACTTTTAAAATGCTTGTAAACGCCTTAGTCCAATCTACATCAGACCTACTTCGAACAATAACGGACATCTCAAAATCGGATAAGAACACCTAGATAATTCGTTCATAGTCGGCATTTTAACGCCATGTATACTCAGCAATCGTATCTAAATCGGATTTTGCATTCTGCTCATGCTCAAGAATTTCAGCTGGGGCTTTCACCTGGAAGTGAAAGGAGACATCGTATTAAATAGTGTCCGTTGTTCTTTTTATATGCATTATTAGAAGGAAAATAATGCACGAAATGTACGCTACTGTAGCATCATCCATCTCCTCGTACGCCATCTTTGTTTGAATACCATCAGATAGTTTGTTGTTGCTGTTAAGTAGAGGTCAAACGGAAGTGGCTCTTTGTTGAGAGGGCTACAGCGCCACATAGCGTAACGGAGTCAGCCATGCTTCGGCCATTTATCCGATTCTCT